>NC_037671.1:72178336-72264083 GCF_003255815.1 Theropithecus gelada | reverse complement strand
TTTTTTTTTTTTTTTTTTTTTTTTTTTTTTTTTTTTTGAGACAGAGTATTGCTCTGCTGCCCAGACTGGAGTGCAATGGCACAATCTTGGCTCACTGCAGCCTCCACCTCCGGTCCAAGTGATTCTCCGCCTCAGCCTCCAGAGTAGCTAGAGTTACAGGCGTGGACCACCATGTCTGGCTAATTTTTGTATTTTTAGTAGAGATGAGATTTCATCATGATGGCCAGGCTGGTCTTGAACTCCTGGCCTCAAGCGACCCACCCACCTTGGCCGCCCAAGGTGCTGGGATTACAGGCATGAGCCACCGTACCCAGCCACCCCATCACTTTTTTTTTTTTTTTTTTTTGAGCACTTTATTTTCTGGCACTATAATGTGCTCCAGGCTTATCTTGTATATTTCTCGCCCAGTCCTCAAGCCATTTCTGTTCGGGAGTCTCAGTTTTCTCGTAGGGGGTCACGAGCTAAGCCGACAGCCAGCTGAAGGCGCGCAGCCCACAAGGGTCTGAGTTCCGCCGCCCGGCCCAGTGCCTGTTCGCAGGTTCCCCAGAAGGGCGGGGGAGCGCGGAGCCGGAGGCAGGGAGAGGCGGCGCGGGAGCATCGGGGCTTTGAGGATGGATCGTGGCTTCCTCAGAGGAGGCGGGGGTTCCATTTTCCGCCGCCCACACCCCAGCCCCATTTTCGACGCCCTCTACTTGGCAGCTGGTGAGCCCCTAGCCCCGGCGTTTCTGGCTCCAGCCCCAGAAATCGTCTGCTAGACGCGCCGTCTGCTAGAGCCCCTGGAAAACGCCGGCCTGGCAGTCCTGGGTAGTGTTCCAGGCCCTTGAACTGCAGCGAGGGCAACCAAATGACAGGGGCGGTGACGGAGAGCATCCCTGAAAGGTAAAAAGTCGTCTAAAGGATCGAAGAAACGGAGGGCGAGCGAGTCCGTGGGCGGGACAGCACCTTCAGGTGCGGGTCGGAGGAGCGAGCCGCGGAAGAGGCGGGTAGGGCGGTGTAAATAGGAGGTGTAATTAGGTCGCAGAGCCGAGACCCTTCTGCTCCAGTGCCTCGGGCTTTCCTGGAGGCGGGCTGCGGGAGGCTGCTCCGTTCTCTGGGTCCTCTCCGCCGGTTCTTGTCGTTTGGTCACGTCCTGAGTTGCAGTCGGTTATCGGAAAATGCTCAGGGCCCAAAGATGGTTTACGTCGAGTCGTGGATGTTATCGCCGTTGTTTGGTGACCGAGCCCGGAGCTTGAGCCCTGGGAGGTCTTGCCAGCCGCATGTGGTCCCGTGCCCACCTCTCGCGGTGGGCACCTAGACTGTGTTAATCCACCTAGACTGTACATTGGTCCAGTCTGGGTTGACCCCGACCCGAAGTGGCCCTTTCCCTCGCGTCCTAAACCTCGCTTCTCCGGTGGCGTCTGGTCCCTTCCCGCGGGCGGGCCCTGCGGTGCCGGGAGGAGCTGTACTACTCGTGCCTTAGCGCGCCCTTCCTTTCCTAGGCGAGAATCGCGAAATGCTGTCGGCCTTCCAGAGGCTGTTCCGAGTTTTATTTGTGATTGGAACGGTCTCAGAATGCGAAGTCCTGATCTTCATTTATGGATGGCCCTTTCTCCAGACCCTTGCGATGCACCTGATCGGGACAGTGTCTTTCCAGCTTCGGATCCGCAGAAATCGAGGTGAGTGTCTTCAGGGGCCCTGGTAGGGAAAGCTTCCTTCACCCAGGTGCCAGGAAAGGGATCTTTCAGAATCACTCCAGCTCCTTAGTCTGAAGGCCTAGGACAGTTCTGCAAATCACCAAGTTAAAAAAAACCCTGGGTGTGCCTCCTGGTTTGTGAGTAGAAAGAGCAAGATGTGGTTGGAAAGGAAGATTGTGGCTAGAAGCAACGAAAGGCTGAAAATCTAGGACATTTGTGAACTGTAGGTTTAGAAGTCCCGGGAATCCCAGGCAGCTCCTCTAGGGGACCATCTTCCACTAAATCTCTTTTGCGGGTCTGCCCCGTGGCTTAGATATTCTAGGAGAGCTGATCTCAAAGCGGAGTCCCGCGATCAGCAGAATCAGTATCACCTGAGAACTCCTTAAAAACACAAACTGCCAGGCGCGTTGGCTCACGCCTGTAATCCCAGCACTTTCGGAGGCCGAGGCGGGCGGATCACTTGAGATCAGGAGTTTGAGACCAGCCTGGCCAACATGGTGAAACCCGTCTCTACTAAAAATACAAAAATTAGCCTGGTGCGCGCGCCTGTAATCCCAGCTACTAGGGAGGCGGAGGCAGGAGAATCGCTTGATCCTGGGAGGTGGAGGTTGCAGTGAGCCGAGATCCGCCACTGCTCCCCAGCCTGGGTGACAGAGTCAGACTCCGTCTCAAAAAAAAAAAAAAAAAAAAAATTAGCTGAGCTACTTGGGAGGCTGAGGCAGGAGAATCGCTTGAGCCCAGGAGGTGGAGGTTGCAGTGAGCAGAGATTGCTCCATTATTGCACTCCAGCCTGGGCGACAGAGCAAGACTCTGTCTCAAAAACAAACAAACAAACAACAAAACTCTGTCACCCACCCCACATCCACAGAATCAGAAACTCTGGGGGTGAGGCACAGAAACTCTTGTTTTAAGAAGACCTCCAGGTGATGTGGATGCATGCTGTTGAAAATCACAGCTCTAGGGTCAGCTCCACAAGGCATGCACCTGATCAGCTGCTCTCTTTTTTAGCCAGAGCAGGAGCCAGGTGGTTGCACAGTTCTTCGTGGGCCTCTGGGCATTCCGTTTAAGGCTGGGGCCTGAGGGAATCTCAGGCAGGGATGGCATTGCTTGTGGAAAGCCTGCTGGCCTGGGGATCAAGAGGCCGAGACCCCAGTTCTGTTTGTGCTATGAAAGACGGGGACAGGGAAATGGATGTGTGTGGGCAAGTGTTCTTAAATCTGTAATGGTTTAAGTAACCGCAAACTCCAGCTTTTAAATAATGCTCTAATGGTTTTATTTATTTATTTATTTATTTATTTATTTATTTTGAGGGAGTCTTGCTCTGTTGCCAGATTGGAGTGCAGTGACCCGATCTCGGCTCATTGCAGCCTCCGCCTACCGGGTTCAAGCAATTCTCTGCCTCATCCGCCCGAATAGCTGGGATTACAGGCACCTGGCATCGCGCCCGGCATCGCTCTCTGCTAATTTTTGTATTTTTAATAGAGACGGGGTTTCACCATCTTGGCCAGGCTGGTCTTGAACTCCTGACCTCATGATCCACCCGCCTCGGCCTCCCAAAGTGCTGGGATTACAGGCATGAGCCACCTTGCCCGGCCATTCTAATGGTTATATAATAAACAATTTACGTTAGTGTAGTGTTGATCAGTGTTCTTTACAAGGTAAAAGAAAAAACATTTTCAAAAGGTAATTGTGTCTTCTCACAGTGTTTGGGGGTTCAAGTGAAAATTTTCTTTTCTTTCTTGCTTTTTCTTTTTTTTTGAAATGAAGTCTCGCTCTGTCACCCAGGTTGGAGTGCAGTGGCGCAATCTCAACTCACTGCAACCTCTACCTCCTGCCTCAGCCTCCCAAGTAGCTGGGACTTACAGGGGTGCGCCACCACGCCCTGCTGATTTTTTGTTTTTTTAGTAGAGACGGGGTTTTACCATGTTGGCCCGGATAGTCTCAATCTCTTGACCTCATGATCCGCCCGCTTCGGCTTCCCAGAGTGCTGGGATTACAGGCGTGAGCCACTGCGCCCGGCTAAGTGAAAATTTTCTAAAGGAGTCTTCAACTCACACCCCCACCACCCTGGGCACCAACCCTCACCCCAAGCTACAAGGAGGGTATTATCTATTATGGGGAATTCTGTCCAGCAGTCCAGACAGATGAGGGCAAAAAATAGCTCCTTGGTTTGTGAACCACAGGGCTCACTGCTAGCTTTAGCACAAGCAGTTCAGTTGCAGGAGTGAGATTCTTAGAAACCAGGTTGGAGTGAGTTGAAAAATTTAAATGGGATGCCTGTGGAATATGTTTAGTGGATGTTTTTAGAAAGCAGAACTGATGCTCCTGGATGGGAAAACCTGGACAATTTTTGTTGAGATGGGGAACAAAGAAATAGCTGGAAACAGAGAGGCTGGGGGAAGAGGGAGCTTATTACTCAGGGTGTAGGGTGAGGGAGGACAGGGTTGATGCACTGGGAGGGAGAGTCTAGAAGTAGCAGCCTCCAAGCCCCAGTGAAAGCAGAAGGGTTGTGATTTAGAGCTCTGGTGGAGGGGAGCAGCTTCTGGTAGAACGAGGAGCATAAGTAGGAGCAGGAGGCAGGAAGGGTGAGGATTCAGGGAGCTATATGGAAAGATTCATTCTGGTTGAAGAGAAAGAATACTCGTTTCTACCTTGTTTGATCCCTGATTACTTCATCTATCAATACTAATTAACATTTCTGCAATAAAAACACTAAGTGCATATGTACCTGCTTTCATAACTAATAACCCAAAAGTTACAGACTTAAAAACATAATTTGCTCAATTTAAAAATAATCAGAGGCCGGGCACGGTGGCTCACACCTATAATCTCAGCGCTTTGGGAGGCCGAGGCAAGTGGATCACGAGGTCAGGAGTTCCAGACCAGCTTGGCCAACATGGTGAAACCCCATCTCTACTAAAAATACAAAAAATTAGCCGGGCGTGGTGGCAGGTGCATGCTTGTAATCTCAGCTATTTGGGAGGCTGAGGCAGGAGAATCTCTTGAACCCAGGAGGCGGAAGTTGTAGTGAGCTGAGACCATGCCATAGCACTCCAGCCTGGGCAACAGAGTGAGACTCCATCTCAAAATAATAATAATAGTAGTAGTAATAATAATAATAATAATAGGATATATTGAATGAAACATGTAAATTTTAATTAAATTGGCTGGGTGCGGTGGCTCATGCTTGTCATCCCAGCACTTTGGGAGGCTGAGGTGGGCGGATCACCTGAGGTCAGGTGGAGTTTGAGACC
Organism: Theropithecus gelada; assembly: GCF_003255815.1. NCBI lineage: Eukaryota > Metazoa > Chordata > Mammalia > Primates > Cercopithecidae > Theropithecus > Theropithecus gelada. The sequence continues at coordinate 72,259,156 of NC_037671.1, read as the reverse complement.
AGCCTGGCCAACACGGTGAAACCCCGTCTCCGCTAAAAATACAAAAAAATTAGCCAGGTGTGGTGGTGGGCGTCTGTAATCCCAGCTACTTGGGAGGCTGAGGCAGGAGAATTGCTTGAACCTGGGAGGCAGAGAGGTTGCAGTGAGCCAAGATCGTGCTATTGCACTCCAACCTGGGCAACAACACTGAGACTCCGTCACACAGACACACACACACACAGACACACGTACACACACAAAAATTAAATTGGCTGGGTGTGGTGGCTCACGCCTGTAATTCCAGCACTTTGGGAGGCTAAGGCAGTCTGATCACTTGAGGTCAGGAGTCCAAGACCATCCTGGCCAACATGGTAAACCCCATCTCTACTAAAAATACAAAAATTAGCCGGATGTGGTGGTGGGCTCCTGTAATCCCAGCTACTTGGGAGGCTGAGGCAGGAGAATCACTTGAACCCGGGAGGTGGAGGTTGCAGTGAGCCAAGATCATGCCACTGCACTCCAGCCTGGGTGACAGAGTGAGACTATGTCTGAAAAAATATAAATAATTAAATCAAAAATCCAATATATTCTCTTAAATGCTAAAAACTTTTAAAAGTAGCTAGAATATCTTAAAAATGTATTTGTTAACCTTTGAGGGCTTGCTGAAGTGCCAGGTCCTTTCTGTTTTGGATGTGTGCTCTTCTTCAATATTCAAAGAAGCCCATGAGATTGGTTCTCTGATTACTTCCTTGAAATTCAGACACAGAGAAACTAAGAAACTTATCTAAAGTCACTCAACCAGTGAATGTAAAAGTTGAGATTTGAATCTTGGCTCGTATGCTCTGTTGTCTCCTTGTTATTGTAATGAATACAAAATAGATAACGGTTTCATTGAAACCAGTTCAAGAAATGTGGATTCTATGACTTCAAATTTGTTTCTTTATTATCTCTATACTTACTTTATTTTATATTATATATATTTGAGATGGAGTCTTGCTCTGTCACTCAGGCAGACTGGAGTGCAGTAGCACAATCTTGACTCACTGCAACCTCTGCTTCCCAGGTTCAAGTGATTTTCGTGCCTCAGCCTCCTGAGAAGCTGAGATTACAGGAGTCTGCCACCATGCCCAGCTAATTTTTGTATTTTTAGTAGAGATGAGGTTTCACCATATTGGCCAGGCTGGTCTTGAACTCCTTACCTCAGGTGATACGCCCACCTCAGCCTCCCAAAGTGCTTGGATTACAAGTGTGAGGCACTGCATCCGGCCTCTATACTTATTTTAATACTGAAGTGGGATGCAATTTGTTATATATGTTCCCAGAATTGCAAAAATATTACCAGGAAATATCTTGATACCTTCTTTGGGTTTTAGTAGTTTTCTAAGACCCCCAAAGAAAAAGCATCCCAGACCAGCCATGTTGGTGACTGATAGATACAGAAAGGAAGCTGGACCTTGTTTCACAGCCCAGTTCTGTGAAACCTGAGCCAATTATTAGGCTAAGTCTAGCAATCTAGTCATTATGTTGCCAACCTTTTCTTTGATTTTACTTAAATTTTGTTCTAAAATACATAATATATGTCATTGTAGCAAGTTCAGGGTATGTGATATAGATATAAAAGGGTGTGTGAACAAAAGTGGCTGGTGCAGTGGCTCATGCCTGTCATCCTAGTACTTTGTGAGACCAAGGTGGGAGAAATCCCTGGAGCCCAGGAGTTCAAGACGAGCCTGGGCAACATAGTGAGACCCTTTTATAAATATATTACATATATTTATAAAAATAAAACATGAAAATCCTCTCCCATTCATGGCTCTCAGTCTACCAGCTCTACCCAAATAAATTTTATGTGATATATGCATATTTTACATGTATATGTAGGTATTTTAATGTGTGACAGGATATTTTATACATTGTACCTTTACTTTTTTCATTTTTAATTTTGAGATAATTTTAGACTTTCAAAAGAATTTCAAAAATCACGGTGTTTCAATATACCCGTTACCCAGCTTCTACTTATGTTAGCATCTTACATAACCATAGGACAATTTTTTTTCCTTTTTTTTTGAGACAGAGTATTGCTCTATCGCCTAGGCTGGTGTGTGGTGGCGTGATCTTGGCTCAGTGCAACCTCCGCCTCCTGGGTTCAAGTGATTCTCATGTGTCAGGCTCCCGAGCAGCTGGGATTACAGGCGCCTGCCACCACGCCTGGCTAAGTTTCGTACTTTTAGTAGAGAAGGGGCCAGGCTGGTTTCTAGCTCTTGACCTCAGGTGATCCACCCACCTTGGCCTCCCAAAGTTTTGGGATTACAGGCATGAGCCACCGTGCCAGGCCCATAGAATAATTTTCAAAACTAAGAAATTATTTGCATTCCACCATTTTTTTCATGAATTTAGTTTTTCTGCTCTAGGATACAATTCAGAATCTCACATCATGTTTAGTTGTCCTATCTCCTTGGTCTTGTCTCATCTTGCACAGTTTCTTAGTCTATCCTGTCTTTCATGACCTTGACACTTCTGAAGAATGCCAGTTATTTTCTGGAATGCATCTTGGCCGGGCTCAGTGGTTCACGCCTGTAATCCCAGCACTTTGGGAGGCCGAGGCGGGCGGATCACGAGGTCAGGAGTTCAAGACTATCCTGGCTAACACGGTGAAACCCCATCTCTACTAAAAATACAAAAAATTAGCCGGGCATGGTGGCGGGCGCCCGTAGTCCCAGCTACTTGGGAGGCTGAGGCAGGAGAATGGCGTGAACCTGGAGGCGGAGCTTGCAGTGAGCAGAGATCCCGCCACTGCACTCCAGCCTGGGCAACAGAGCCAGACTCCATCTCAAAAAAAAAAAAAAAAAAAAAAAAAGAATGCATCTCAGTTTGGGTCTGTCTGATGTTTTCTCAGGATTAGACTGAAGCTACACATTATTGAGAAGGACGCTACAAAATGATGTGATCATGTGCCCGTCTCAGTGCATCGTATTTCAGGACAGGTGATGTTAATTTTGATCACTTGGCTAGGAAATCACTTGCTTGTGTTCTTTACTGAAAGCTCATGGTTCTTTCATTTGTATTACTAAATATTGTGGAGGAGATACTTCAGACTATGCAAATATCTTGTTTCTGCTTAAACCATCACCCACGAATTTTAGCATCGGGATAAATTTTGCCTGAGGCAATGATTACTGTGGTCAGGTGGTGATTTTCTCTCTCTCTCATTCCTTCTACATTTATCAATGGATAAATGGATAAATTTATCATGGAATAGCTGTTGTTTCTTCACTAACGGCTCCTGAAACCCCCCACCCCCAAATCTCTTGTAACCACCATTTTATTCTCTTATGAGTTCAACTTCTATACATTCCACATATAGGTGAGAGCATGAGATATTTTTCTTTCTGTGCCTGGTTTATTTCACTTAACCTAATATCTTCCAAGTTTATCCATGTCATTGAAAATAACAGGATTTCCATCTTTTTATTTTTATTTTTTTTGAGGCAGAGTCTCACTCTGTTGCCCAGGCTGGAGTGCAGTGGCACGATGTTGACCCACTGCAACTTCTGCCTCTTGGGTTCAAGCAATTCTTGTGCTTCAGGCTCCAGAGTAGCTGGAATTACAGGCGTGCGCCATCACACCCAGCTGATTTTTGTATTTTTAGTGGAGACCTGGTTTCACTATGTTGACCAGGCTGGTCTCAAACTCCTGACCTCATGTGATCGGCCCAACTCGGCTTCCCAAAGCGCTGGGATTACAGGTGTGAGCCACCGTGTCCGGCCAGATTTCCATCTTTTTAGGCTGAATAGTATCTCATATATATATATATGTGTTTATATATATATATAAAACATAATGACATTTCAGTCAATGATGAGCCTCATATACAATAGTGGTCCCATCAGACTATAATAGAACTGAAAAATTCCTATAACCTAGTGGCATCGTAACTGTCAGAATGGTGACAGCACAACACATGAAGTGTTTGGCATGATGCTTGTGTAAACAAACCTATTGCACTGCCAGTCCTTTAAAAAGTACAGTACTACCCATTGTATTACAGATGCCCACGGGATTCAGTAGAATAATATGCCATACAGGTTTGTAGCCTAGGAGTAATAGGCTTTTACCATATAGCTTGGGTGTATAGTAGGCTATACAATCTAGGTTTGTGTAAGTACACTCTACAATGTTTGCACAACTATGAAATCTCCTAACAGTGCATTTTTTGGAATGAATCCCTGTTAAATGATGCGTGACTGTATTTTGATTAATTCCAGAATTCTTTTCTTTCTTTCTTTTTCTTTTTTTTTTTTTTTGAGACAGAGTCTTGCTTTGTTGTCCAGGCTGGAGTGCAATGGCACAATCTTGGCTCATTGCAACCTCTGCCTCTCAGCTTCAAGTGATTCTTCTGCCCCAGCCTCCCAAGTAGCTGGGATTACAGGTGTGCACCACCACACTCGGCTAATTTTTGTATTTTTTAGTAGAGACGGGGTTTCACCAGTACTTGGTCAAGATGGTCTCGAACTCCTGACCTTGTGATCCACCCACCTTGGCCTCCCAAAGTGCTGGGATTACAGACGTGAGCCACTGTGCCCAGCCCATTCCAGAATTTTTTTCTAAACATATACATAAATGAATCTATACAGAGTTCTTAAAATGTACATTATATATACCAGCAGACGGGGTGCAGTGGCTCGTGCCTGTAGTGCCAGCACTTTGGGAGGCTGAGGCTGGATTGCTTGGAGCCCTGGAGTTCAAGACTAACCTGGGCAACATAGTGAGGTCCCTGTCTCTTAAAAAAAAAAAGTTAGCTGGACATGGAGGCACATGCCTGTAGTCCCAGCTACTTGGGAGGTCAGGTGGGAGTATCACTTGAGCCCAGGAGGTTGAGGCTGCAGTGATCTGTGATTGTGCCACTGCACTCCAGACCGGGCAAGAGAGTGAGACACTGCTTCTAAGAAAAAAAAAATTTTTTTAATTCCAAGAAACCATTATACATGTAGCACAGAATTAAGTATCATATAGTTTTTATAACTTGCTCTAAATTTAACAGAATGTTGGTTCACTTTTACAATACCCAGGATGGTATATTATATGGTGTTTCCACACTGTAGACACAATTCCATTGCTAGGAATTCTGTTTACTTATGAAAGGTCCAGACACCTGTGTCCTGGAATGCTCTCAAAATCATTAGTGAAAAATTGGAGCATATGCAAGTGTCATTTAATGGGTATAAAGACAGGCAATTTTTAACAATGAGGTAGAGTTATGTATACTAACCAAGAAAATTGTAAAGAATATATTGTTGATTGTAAAATGCCTGTTCAAAACTCTGTGTAGAGTATGATAGAAATGGGGAATGAAGGGCAAGGTTTGTGTCATCTCAAGATTTTGTTTGAATTCATTGGATATGTGTGACCCATGCTGAGGAGCAGTGAGACACGCATGGTAAAGTGGCAAGTCTGGGGGCACTGGCTTGATTCTAAGGGAACCTGGGTTTCCATTGGCCTAAAGGTCCTAGACAACTGCAAACCAAAGAGGTGAATTTTTTTCCACTTCCAATATTTAGTCAACCCACTGACATTTTACCTGCATACAGAGCTTATGGATTCCACATGGGGGAGTGAATCCTAAGTTGTGCCTAGTCTTTCATTCAACAAATATTTATGGAACACGTATGTGCCCAGCAGGTTCTAGCTGAAGCGGGTACAACAGTGGTGGAAGGAAGGAGTCCTTAGGAGTTCATAATCTAGTGATGGTGATTGGGGAAACAGGCATTAATAATGTCTGCTAATTAATTAAGCAAGATTAATGAGAATAATACATAATTGGTTGGGTGAGGATATAATTTGGAGAAAAAAGCAGAGGAGGATGATATTGTAATTTTAAATTGGGAACCCAGGGAAGGTATCAGTGGAAACCAGGTAATATTTAATTAACAGACCAGAAGGTGGTGTGGAAAGTGGAAGGGGGAATGAGCTACAAAGGCTACGAAGGAAAAGAGAACCGTAAGTGCAAAGGAGACAAAAGGAGAAGGAAGGAGAGAGAAATCTGGAGGAGGACTCCAAGGTTTAGAGCCTGAACATCCTGAAGGGTGACATTGCCTTGAACTGATGTGGAGAACACCTTCCATGTAGCAGGTGTGTGGGTCGGAGGTCAGGGCTCTGGTGGTGTCCTTCAAGGTTAGTTCATGGTAAGCATGAGGGGATGAGGAGGGGAGGCTGAGATTATGGATGTGAATCCAGAGACTCCAGCAAAGGGATGCTATTTAACGCCGGGAGACTGCAGAGAGTACCAGGAAGTAAGTGGCTCTGATCCTGAGAAGGTGGGGAACCAGCCTAGGGCCTCACATGCTCACTCAGCTACCCCTGTGTTCTTTGTGCCTGCGTTCTTGTCAGCCCAGGAAAAGAATCTCCTCCTTACCCCGCCCCCACTTACCCCAGCAGAGTCCCCTCCTCTCATCCATGCACCTAGACCACACCACGTTCTCATGCAGTGAAAACCTGAACTGTGTCAAACTGGGCCATTCAGGCCAGGTTGGCAGGATCCTTGTCACCTCCCGTAGGAGCCAGAGGGTCGGGACCAGGGGTCCTGGCAGGGAGTCTGAGCTGGGCTTGCAAACCCAAGCGCCCTCTGCCCCTGCATCCTTCCTCGCTTTTAGGAGGCTCCGGCGGCCACACAGGGCCCGTGTGCAGGGCGTGGGGGAGGGTCGCGGCCCAGAGGGGTGACTCCTTGACCCACCCAGCGCAGCCTAGGAGCAGCCCGAGGTCCCAGTTGGTGAGGGATGGGGGACCTTGGATGACTGGGTTCTGTCACACACCCTCCTGTGGGGAAAAGAGAGATCAGACTGTTACTGTGTCTATATAGAAAGAAGTGGACATAAGAGACTCCATTTTGTTCTGTATTTGAGATGCTGTTAATCTGTAACCCTACCCCCAACCCCGTCCTTGGGAGAGACCTGCTGTGGTGACTCAAGGTTTAATGGATTTGGGACTGTGCAGGATGTGCTTTGTTAAGCAAGTGCCTGAAGGCAGCATGCTTGTTAAAAGTCATCATCATTCTCTTAATCTCAAGTACCCAGGAACACATACACTGCAGAAGGTCGCAGGGACCTCTGCCTAGGAAACCTAGGTATTGTCCAAGGTTTCTCCCCATGTGATAGTCTGAAATATGGCCTCCTGGGAAGGGAAAGACTTGATCGTCCCCCAGTCTGACACCCATGAAGGGTCTGTGCTGAGGAGGATTAGTGTAAGAGGATATAGAGGAAAGAAGGCCTCTGGGCAGTTGAGAGAAAGGCATCTGTCTCCTGCCTGTCCCTGGGCAGTGGACTAAAACCTGATTGTGTGTTCTATTTACTGAGATAGGAGAAAACCGCCTTAGGGCGGAAGGTGGGACTTGCTAGCGGCAATGCTGCTCTTTAGGCACTAAAAAGGTTTAAGGAGATGTTTGCATATGCATATCAAGGCACAGAACTTTTCCTTAAACTTATTCATATAACAGAGATCTTTATTCATATGTCTTTCTGCTGACCTTCTCCCTACTATGATCCTATTGTCCTGCCACTTCCCTTTTTCCAAGATGGTAAAGATAATGATCATAAATACTGAGGGAACTCAGAGACCAGTGCGGCGCGGGTCCTCTGTACGCTGAGCGCCGGTCCCCTGGGCCCACTGTTTCTTTCTCTGTACTTGGTCGCTGTGTCTCATGTCTTTTCTCAAGTCTCTCGTTCCACCTAACGAGAAACGTCCACAGGTGTGGAGGGGCAGGTCACCCCTTCACCCTCCCAGCTCCGCAGTCAGCGGCTCGGTTGGAAAAGAATGTGAACCACGCTCTCCCCAACACAGCTGCTCACAGAACAGCGCGTTTAACTGGGCTGCTGGTCTGAGGCGTCAGTCCCTTCAGCACGGGCGGCTGCTGTGCCCACCCTAGGGGCTGTGCGCGAAAGAACCGGTCAGACTCCGCCAGGGATTCTTCTGAAAGAAAATCTCCAACTATCTCCCAAGCGGGCTCTGGACCCAGGAAGGCCCTCCCTCCTGCTGGTCCAGCTGCGTGCTGTCCGTGGCATCCGGTGGCTCTAGTCTTGGAGGTTTCTGCGTGCTCCCATTTCTTGCCGTTTTTCTCACTATTGAAGAGGGACTCCCAATAGGTCTGAGACCAGCCTCCTGGACCCTGAAAGGTGAAGTTAGCCTCAAGTCGGCAATTCCTTGCCGGAATTTCCCCTTCATTCACTTACTCTCCACAAGTTGCATCCTCTCTCTTCAACATCCCACCCTCCCCCTCTTCCTGCTCGTAAGGAGTGTAATAGTATATGTTTACTTAGAAATTTACCAGGCTGTGGCTCCTCCGTATAATCCTAGCCACTTGAGAGGCTGAGGTGGGAGGATGGCTTGAGCTCAGCAGTTGGAGGCTGCAGTGAGCTACGATTGTACCACTGCACTCCAGACTGGGTGACAGAGAGGAATCCTGTCTCTAATAACATCTTGAAAGTTTGCAGGCCGGGCGTGGTGGCTCACGCCTGTAATCCCAGCACTTTGCAAGGCGGAGGCAGGTGGATCACCTGAGGTCAGGTGATCCTGACGGACATGGTGAAACCCCGTCTGTACTAAAAATACAAAAATTAGTCGAGTGTAGTGGCGGGCGCCTGTAATCCCAGCTGCTTGGAAGGCTGAGGCGGAAGAATCGCTTGAACCCGGGAGGCGAAGGTTGCAGTGAGCCAAGATGGCACCACTGCACTCCAGCCTGGGTGACAGAGCGAGACTCTGTCTCAAAAAAAAAAAAAGCAAAGTACAGAGTTCTTCCAGGGCAACAGCTTAGTCTATATTGGAAGATCCCAGTAACGGGATGAACTCTTTCCAAGGACAATGGGATTGAGAAATGCTTCATGTGGGAAACTTGGGCCTGTCCTTGCATTTATTCCACATGATCATGGGTAAAACCCACTCTCCCTTCTCCACAGCATGTTGAATGTGTCATCTTCCTCTCCAGTTGGGTTCTATCTGGTCCCTAGGAATGCCTGCCTTGACTCTCTCTCTCTCTTTTTTTTTTTTTTTTAGACAAAGCCTCGTTCTGTTGCCTTCACTGCAACCTCTGCCTCCCAGGTTCAAGGATCCTTCTGCCTCAGCCTCCTGAGTAGCTGGGATTACAGACGTGCCCCACCATGCCCGGCTAATTTTAGTATTTTTAGTAGAGACAGGATTTTACCATGTTGGCCAGGCTGGTCTCAAACTCCTGGAGTCATGTGATCCATGGTTTCGCCAATATACCTCAGCATCTTGCAAAGGGGGATTTTTGCTAGGATACTGTAGGCCAGAATTTCAGTGCAGGCTTGAGCCAACATTTGGAAAATTAAACCTTGAAGACTCAAGTTATTTCAACAAATCACTTGGAGAAAATCTTTATAAACAAATGTTAAAGTCATTTCTGCTGTAGGAATTCTGGCCATTGCATGGGCTCTGCTTGCCATGTATTCTTGCTTGCATTTTCCAATAATGATTTTTTAAAAAGAAAGAACACTTAAGAGCGTATCCATTAATTTTGTTCAAAAATCAATTTTAATGTTTCTCGTGTTATAATGTTAGCAACAAGGTTAGTGAGTATATAAATTGGTTCAACCTCAATGGGAAGACATTTGGCAATACCTTATCAACTGGAAAGGTGCATACCCCTTGACAGAGCAAATCTGTGTTTGGAATTTCATCCTGTATTTATACTCCTGCTTGTAAGAATTGACATGTACAAGGATGTAGATTGCAATAGCATTACTGACAAAGGCAAAAGATAGCATATAAACTAAATATTCATGAAAAAACAGAAAAACACATTTAAAAATAAAAAGCAGTGAAAAGACAAGTGCTCATCACTATGAAATCTATATTTTAGTGGGAGAAAAAATAATTTGTACTTAGATGAAGTAAGTGCCCAAATGGAACGATCCTCAAGATACATTATTAAATGAAGAAAAAAGGTGCAAACTGTGTGTATTGTGTACAATGTTAAAAATATATATAGTAGGCTGGTAGTGATGGCCCATGACTGTAATCCTAGCACTTTGGGAGGCCGAGGTGGGCCTATCACCTGAGGTCAGGGGTTTGACACCAGTCTTGCCAATGTGGCAAAACCTCGTCTCTACTAAAAATACAAAATTTAGTCAGGCATGGTAGCACATGCCTGTAATCTCAGCTACTTGGGAGGTTGAGGCAGGAGAATTGCTTGAACTCAGGAGGCAGAGGTTGCAGTAAGCTGAGATCGCACCACCGCACTCTAGCCTAGGTGACAGAGTGAGACTCTGTCTCAAAACAAAAACAAAACCAAAAACATATATGTATGTCTTTGTGTTTGCATAGAATAGCTTTGAGAAGATATAATTAACGAGATTATTTGAGGTTGAAAGAGACTTCACTGTATAGTGTTTGTGTAATGCATTTTACCTATTCAAAATAATTTGTAAAGGCATATGGGATATGGATTTGCAAACTGGATAGTCTGAAATTAAGTCCTCCTCCCCAACTGTTGGGATCTGATGAGATTATCATAGTGCTAGAAAGAGAACTATTTGAATGTTACATACGCCAGGAGTGTATAACAAAAAAAGTTTGAATCCAAATGTAAATCAAAAAGTATATGTGCATAATAAAATCAGTTTTTGTAACCCACTTATGTATAACGTGATAATCATTCTAATTTGTGATATTTGTCTCATTTTCAGTGTTAGAAGCATTTAAGGATATCTGATACATTAGATTTGTGTATGTGTGTGTTTAATTTTTTTTTTCTTTGACGGAGTCTCACTCTGTCACCCAGACCACAGTGCAGTGGCGTGATCTCGGCTCACTGCAACCTCTGCCTCCTAGGTTCAAGTGATTCTCCTGCCTCAGCCTCTTGAGTAGCTGGGACTACAGATATGTGCCATTATACCTGGCTAATTTTTATATTTTTAGAGGAGACAGGGTTTTGCCATGTTGCCCAGGCTGGTCTCGAACTCTTGGCCTCAAGTTTTAGAACAGGGAAAGAGACAATAGATCCATAAATGTAGTATGTTAAAGTAAAAGTGGGCAGAAGAGTGAGGGATTACTAATTTATACTGTGTTCTAAGAATGCATTATAAAGATGCTGATTTTTTGTTTTGTTTTGAGACAGTCTTGCTCTATTGCCCAGGCAACCTTGAACTTCTGGTTGGTCTCAAGCAATCCTGCCTTGACTTCCCAAATGCCTATTTTTTTGTTTGTTTTTGTTTTTGTTTTTTTGAGGTGGAGTCTCGCTCTGTTGCCCAGGCTGGAGTGCAATGGCACGATCTTGCCTCACTGAAACCTCTGCCTCCTGGGTTCATTCGATTCTCCTGCCTCAGCCTCTTGAGTAGCTGGGATTACAGGCGTGCACCATCATGCCCGTCTAATTTTTGTGTTTTTGTAGAGACCGGGTTTCACCATGTTGGCCAGGCTGGTCTTGAACTCTTGACCTCAGATGATCCACCCACCTCGGCCTCCCAAAGTGCTGGTATTACAGGCGTGAGCCACTGCGCCCAGCCTATGGCTGGGATTACATTTATAATCCCAGGTCAAGTGATTCTCATGCCTCAGCCTCCCAAGTAGCTGTAACTACAGGTGTATGCCACCATGCTCTGCTAATTTGTAGAGATGGGGTTTTGCCATGTTGGCCAGGCTAGTCTCAAACTCCTGGCCTCAAGAGATCTGCCTGCCTCAGCCTCCCAAAGTGCTGGGATCACAGGCGTCAGCCACTGCACCTAGCCTCTTTGTAACTTCTTACAACTGCATGTGAATCTACAATTAGCTCAAAAGGATTACAATTTTTTTGTGAATTAAATTGTTTTTGAATCATAGTCAATTTTATTCCAATTTTTCAAAATTTATACTCAATATATTGTTTCTAAAATGTAAGTCACCCTTTATATAACAGTTTTATCATTTCATCTTTCTTTTATAGTTTTTAAAAAATCTTTTCCTCATGTTTCTTCAGTAGAAGCCAGAATCTTGAGATTTGGGCAGGTACACGTATCCAAACTATACCAGTTACTTTAATGAAAAGTTTATAAAATTAGATACATTTATCACTGTTAATGGATGAGTGGCATGTTGCTAGGTTCCTAAATTTTATTTTATTTTATTTTATTTTTGAGACAGAGTCTCGCTCTGTCGCCCAGGCTGGAGTGCAGTGGCCGGATCTCAGTTCACTGCAAGCTCTGCCTCCCGGGTTTACACCATTCTCCTGCCTCAGCCTCCCGAGTAGCTGGGACTACAGGCGTCGGCCACCACGCCCGGCTAGTTTTTTGTATTTTTTAGTAGAGACGGGGTTTCACTGTGTTAGCCAGGATGGTCTCGATCTCCTGACCTTGTGATCCACCCGTCTCGGCCTCCCAAAGTGCTGGGATTACAGGCTTGAGCCACTGTGCCCGGCTCCTAAATTCTATTTTGAGAGCTGTGGAAATAATTATTTAGTTTCAAAGGAATATTAAGAGTTATGATTAATATAAATACATTTGGCATATAACAAAGAATAAATAGATGTCCACTCCATTCACAAGTCTTGTTAATACGGGATGCTACACATCAAATTAGGAAGTATCTGCTAGTTATGGTAGAAATTATTCCACAAATATGTATCAAGTGCTTAACATGTGCAGAAGTGCTGTTCTTGTTAAGTCTTCATCTAGTAAGTCTAAAGCAGATGCTGTTCTAGGTGCTGTGAATATACTGGTAAATAGAAAACAACAATTTCTATCTTATGGCACTTCTTTATGCTGTTTACGCTGGGGACATAGCAGGAAACAAGACAGCAAAATCTTCATTCTTGTGAAATTTAAAGTTTTAGAACGGGAAATTCTTAAGACAAGCCACCAAGAAGAAGTCATTCACAAGCACTGATTCACATTCTCTCAGCTTCTTCCCCATCAAAGTTAACATATAAGCATTCAACAGATTCTGTAATTGGGTCTTTATATGTGTAAGACTCCTGTTGAGTAACTTTAACTAGATCTTTTAGCACCTGCCAGTGTTTTTGAACATCCTTGTTTGTTATGACTGCTGTAGTCAAATAGTGAAGAATGTGTGGACACATTATCTGAATTGCATTAAGATACTGTGATTGGTAAAGGAAGAGATCAATAATATCACACCTTTGGGGTGATTGAAGAAAAAACGAGACCAGTGAACGAGCCATGCTCTCTGCTGAAGAGACTGGAGTGGAGAACTCACAGAACTATTATCTACGGTCTCTTTTAACCATGTAAGGTCTTCCATGTCTGCATCACAATTCTGCTGTAAGATTTCAGAGGCCAGCTTTCCCCAGTGTGAACTTACAGCATTTCTATCTGTTGCTGGAACCAACACTCTGAAAAAATAAAGATATTCTGCTGCTCCTGAGTAATTCCCACATTCATATTGGAATTTTGCGTATCTGCAGAGTGTATGTAAATATTCCTGCCTAAAACCATGCTTGTCCACCAGGCAGTCAAAGAGCATCCTACCATCCCTGGTTGACTGCATTTGCCTTGTTGTTTCTGGATCTTCAAACATTTTCACAATTAGTTTTGTTTCTGCCTGAAGCTGTTTCAGTTGTGCAACAACTGTGGTTCTTTTCTCTCTCAAAGCATGAGGAATATCATCACAATAAAGGTCTTTGTATACATCCATAGCAAAACCTACCATGTTGGTATCACTAAGAAGGTCCAATTTACCTTGTAATAATTCCTTTTCATTATATATCTCTTTTATAGAGAGAAACTCAAGGAGCAGAAAGACTAGATGCTGATCCGAAAGGTGCGTGATTCAAGTAGTTAAGTCGTACCCCGCCATCTTACCAAAAAAAGGGAGTCTGTACTCAAGAATTAAATTTTTTTTTTTTTTTTTTTTTTTTTTTGAGACGGAGTCTCGCGCTGTGTCACCCAGGCTGGAGTGCAGTGGCGCCATCTCGGCTCACTGCAAGCTCCGCCTCCCAGGTTCAGGCCATTCTCCTGCCTCAGCCTCCGAGTAGCTGGGACTACAGGCGCCCGCCACCACGCCCGGCTAGTTTTTTGTATTTTTAGTAGAGACGGGGTTTCACCATGTTAGCCAGGATGGTCTCGATCTCCTGACCTCGTGATCCGCCCGCCTCGGCCTCCCAAAGTGCTGGGATTACAGGCTTGAGCCACCGCGCCCGGCAAGAATTAAATTTTTAAAAATAGATTCAGGAGGTACATGTGCAGGCTTGTTACATGAATGTATTGTTTAATAGTGAGCTTTGGGCTTCCAGTGTGCCCATCACACAAATATTAAACATTGTACCCAATAGATACTTCTTCAACCCTCACCCCGCTCCCATCCTTTCCCCAAAGATTAATTAAAAATAAAACAGGCCGGGCGCGGTGGCTCAAGCCTGTAATCCCAGCACTTTGGGAGGCCGAGACGGGTGGATCACAAGGTCAGGAGATCGAGACCATCCTGGCTAACACGGTGAAACCCCGTCTCTACTAAAAAATACAAAAAACTAGCCGGGCGAAGTGGCGGGCGCCTGTAGGCCCAGCTACTCGGGAGGCTGAGGCAGGAGAATGGTGTGAACCTGGGAGGCGGAGCTTGCAGTGAGCTGAGATCCGGCCACTGCACTCCAGCCTGGGCAACAGAGTGAGACTCCGCCTCAAAAGAAAAAAATAAAATAAAATAAAATAAAACAAACTCAGAATTTTAAACATTTCAAAATCTACCTTAATGTAGGTCCTAATCTTGGGACTCTTCTTTAGCAACCATACACCACTGTGTTCTGTTGATAACAGAAACTGGGTACACCAGGCACAGTGGCACATGCCTGTAATCCCAGCACTCTGGGAGGCCAAGGCAGGAGGATTGCCTGAAGTTAGGAAGTCAAGAACAGCCTGGGTAACAAAGTGAAACCTCTATCTCTACAAAGAATTAAAAAAAAAAAAAAAGTGGATAATTTAGACTTAAAGAGATATTTTGGTGCAAAAGGATTAACATTACATGTTCCAACTTAAAAGATCATAATTTCCTGCTTAATGACATTCATGTTAAAGTCTACTAGATATTATTTAAACATTGCCACTTCAGCTGTTCCTTTTTTTCTTGGAAACTGTTGTTTATTTCCATCAGCCTTATTTCTATCTTGTTTAAGAGCTTGTGGAAGAACAGCTTAAGGCCACTCAGTGGTTATTCTTACCCATTCACTGGTCTGAGCAGTGGGAGTTGCGGACCAGTCATTCATGGTAGGCTGAGTGCTCCAATCTTCAGTAGGGAACTGCTGAATAGGCACAGAGGGCACCTGCATGCCTTTAAACCAGTCTGCAACCTCAGACTGAGTAGCAGTAAACTTCCACTGGAGCAGTCCATTCACTTTGAAATTCCTCCTTTTTCAGCTGCAGCCTACTCTTCCTTTTCAATCTCTTCAGAATCTCTATAGAAGTAGAGATCAGGCATGATCATGGGAGATGGTGCAACACATGAACAGAGCTTCCTGGGCCAGCATCCACTACATTAGACTCAGTGATTGAGTTTCCTTGTTGTTCCATGGGATGACAATGTCCACATGGCTCAGAGGAGAATCTGTTATGTAGAACAGTGGTAGGTAGGTTACCATAAGAAGCCTCTGAGAGAGGCTGATAGTTAGCCCTAGAATCAGTAACCACCCAGAAGATGTGGGTAGCAGAAGATGACTGGATCTGGTTAGCAAAGGTTCCAGAAGTGAAGTGAGCAGCAATACATGTGGCTCCAATGGCAGCAGCAAACTTCAGCACAGCCCACTAGCCAGTATTCCTGCAGGATATGACACATCAGCAGGGTTTTCAATGGCAACAACGGCATGAGCTGCCAGCAGAAGCTTCTCCCAGGTCCTCTTCAGATTTATGATATTTGTGGACTTTGGATCCTGCTGGAAAAAAAAAAAAAAAGGTTTATGATATAGATGCCATCACTTTCATTTTTAGATGTACTATCGTTCCATTTGGAAATCAAGGTTAGTGTCACCTAAGTGAGTTCCTGCTGCAAGAAATTTGAGGACATCAAGGGCTCTGGACATTGTGAAAGTTTCTCTTTAAGTTACAACAGGAATCCAGAACAACACTGTATGGACCCCTCTCTAGGTAGCACAGAAGGCTAGATTTTTTTTTCTTTTCTTTTTTTTTTTTTTTTTTTTGGATGAAGTCTCGCTCTGTCGCCAGGTTGGAGTGCAGTGGCATGATCTTGGCTCACTGCAACCTCTGCCTCCCGGATTCAAGTGATTTCCCTGCCTCAGCCTCCTGAGTAGCTGGGACTACAGGCATGCACCACCATGCCTGGCTAATTTTTTGTATTTTAGTAGAGACAGGGTTTCACCATGTTGGCCAGGATGGTCTCCATCTCTTGACCTCGTGATCCGTCCCACTTGGCGTCCCAAAGTGCTGGAATTACAGCTGTGAGTCACAGTGCCTGGGCGCTTTTTTACTTTTTTTTTGTTTGTTATGAGACAGGGTCTTGCTCTGTCACCCAGGCTGGAGTGCAGTGCCATGATCATGGCTCAATGCAACCTCTGCCTCCTTTTTCAAGTGATTCTCATGTCTCAGCCTCTGGAGTAGCTGGGATTACAGGCATGAGCCACCATGGCCTGGCTAATTTTTTTATTTTCAATAGAGACAAGGTTTTGCCATGTTGGACAGGCTGGTCTTGAACTCCTGCCCTCCAGTGATCCTCTGCCTTGGCCTCCCAAAGTGCTGGGATTACAGGAGCCACTATACCTGGCCCGGATTGTATTCTTTTTTTGTTTGTTTGAGATGGAGTCTCACTCTGTCGCCCAGGCTGGAGTTCAGTGGTACAATCTTCGCTTACTGCAACTACTGCCTCCTGGCTTCAAGTGATTCTCCCACCTCAGCCTCCTGAGTAGCTGGGACTACAGGCACATGTCACCATGCCTGGCTAAGTTTTGTATTTTTAGCAGAGGTGGGGTTTTGCCATGTTGGCCAGGCTAGTCTAGAACTCCTGGTCTCAAGTGATATGCCCGCCTCGCCTCCCAAAGCACTGATATTACAGGTATGAGCCACTGTGCCTGACTTAGATTTTATTCTTATGCCTAATCCATTTGTCTGTCTTTGGTTGAAAAAGGATTATGTCCTTTTCTACTGAGTATGTCTATGATATGCAACAAATGATTGGATATTTTAATCTATTCAGGTTTAATTGGGGCTGAAAACTTTAAGACCATCTACTAGGCTGTGTTATTAGGCTAGGCTTTTCTATTATCTAAACACTCCCTACCCCTACCACCTGTCAGTAATTACCTTTTTTTTTTGAGATGGGGGTCTTTAAATAGATTATGTTGTTCAGGCTGGTGTGCAGTGGCTAATTCACATATGCCATCATACCCTTCTACAACCTTAAACTCCTGGCTTCAAGTGATCCTCTGCCTCTGCCTCCTGAGTGGCTAGGAAAACAGGTGTGTGCCACTGCACCCAGCTGAAAGAAAACTTTTTTTTTTTTTTAAGATGAAATCTCGGCCGGGCGCGGTGGCTCACGCCTGTAATCCCAGCACTTTGGGAGGCCGAGGCGGGCGGATCACAAGGTCAGGAGATCGAGACCACGGTGAAACCTCGTCTCTACTAAAAATACAAAAAATTAGCCGGGCGCGGTTGTGGGCGCCTGTAGTCCCAGCTACTTGGGAGGCTGAGGCAGGAGAATGGCGGGAACCCGGGAGGCGGAGCTTGCAGTGAGCTGAGATCCGGCCACTGCACTCCAGCCTGGGCGACAGAGCGAGACTCCGTCTCAAAAAAAAAAAAAAAAAAAAAGATGAAATCTCACTCTGTTGCCCAGGCTGGAGTGCAGTGGCATGATCTCAGCTCACTGCAACCTCCACCTCCCAGGTTCAAGTGATTCTCCTGCCTCAGCCTCCTGAGAAGCTGGGACTATGGGCATGCATCACTGTGCTCAGCTAATGTTTGTATTTTTAGTAGAGATGGGGTTTAACCATGTTGCCCAGGCTGGTCTTGAAATCCTGACCTCAAGTGATTCACCCACCTTTGCCTCCCAAAGTGCTGGGATTACAGGCATGAACCACCATGTCTGGCCCAAGAAAACTATTTCTGATAGGGATGGAAGAGAATACTTACTTCTCCAGATCAGTGAATGCATATCTCATATCTAAGGTTGTGTTCATCAGTTTCTAATAAAAAATACCCCACCTGGCACAGCAACTGCAATTAGTGCCACCACTTGGTTGAGTCTGCAGCAGTTCACTGCCACCTTCTCGGATCCATCTGATTTTTGCAGGCACCAGAGTGGTGAATTAAATGGAGATATGATGAAACTAACCCTATCCTTTAGGTCTTTAAGGGTGCCACTAGTTTCTGCCATTCCCCCGGGGATGTAATATTGGATTTGATTTGGTCTTGATCAGGAAGAAGGTGGTGGCAATTTCAGAGGGCTTCATCAGCCCTTCTCCACTCTATTTTCACCCCAGAGGAGTAGAATCGATATTAGGGTTGTGCCAGCTGCCAAGAATCTCCATTCCAAGTATACATTTGGAAGCTGGGAAAATGATCACTAGGTGGTTATGGACCCAGTGGGCCCACTGTGAGCTAGATCTTAGGACTCCATTTATTACTTGACCCCATATGTCCTCCCTGTAAGAGGAGTGGCAGATGATGCTGGTCTACATGTATCATTGTTAATCGGGATCTTGTGTTCAAGAGTCTATGATGTTTAGGTATTTCTGTTTTCCTAGTGTATATTACCTGAAGTAAATGACTGTAGTTTCCTTTGTGGAAAGGAATAGGGAACCATTACTATGTACTGCCATAGCATTGCCAGGTCCATCCTCCTGGGGATCTGTCCTCTCCTTTAGTCATTGAGTTTCAGATCTGGAAACTGGCATATGTCTGGAAACTGAGCAAGGGAGCATGAGACTACTGCTTCCAGCCTAATCATCTAGCCTTGATTTCTTTGATGTACAGATTGAATAGCACCCTTGTTGGCTGCCCAGATATTTTTCCTCAGTCATTTCATAACCCTCTAGTAGTCAGGTCCCTCTGTGAAACTGACTTGCCACTTGTTACGATGATTGTGTTTCTGGCATCTGAGGGTCAAGTGGCCTTGACTGGCCTTTGGGGGATAGTGGCTATCATCGCAATTGCTATTAGAGACCAGTTTTATCATAGCATCTCCTACTGTAAGTACTGGCTCTCAGAGAAGAGCCCCTACTGAACTTAGCGGTGTTGGTGACATTCTCACTAGAATATTTCTTATTGCTTTGATAAGTAATGTATTTTCTGGGTCCTCTTGTGGATTTTCCAACTATTTGCAGTATATAGTCTATAGCATACTCACGTCTCCGAGCCTTTTCATTCATCTACCTTTTGCTACAATTTTGGCATTTCTACCTCACTTAGTGTGGGCCATTGGTTTTTCCATGCTTCTGGGAGCCATCCTGGTAGTAGGATTGCATCATCCTTCAGGATCCTTGTCAGGGCATTAAATCCTGAGACCAATATCTGGTTCTTTTTTTTTTTTTTTTTTTTTTTGAGACTCTTACTCTGTTGCCCAGGCTGGAGTGCAGTGGCGTGAACTCGGCTTGCTGGAACCTCTAGAGCCTCCCAGGTTCAAGTGATTCTCCTGCCTTGGCCTCCCGAGTAACTGAGATTACAGGTGCAAGCTACCATGCCCAGCTAATTTTCACTATTTTTAGTAGAGATAGGGTTTCACCATGTTCGTCAGGCTGGTCTCACACTCCTGATCTCAAATGATCCTCCTGCCTCGGCCTCCCAAAGTGCTGGGATTATAGACGTGAGCCACCATGCCCTGGTTCTTTAAAAGTATATATTGCTCTCTGTCATAACACATTCTGCAAGCTCATCTTTGTAATTATTATTTTTATTTTTATTTTTTTTTGAGATGGAGTCTCGCGCTGTCACCCAGGCTGGAGTGCAGTGGCCGGATCTCAGCTCACTGCAAGCTCCGCCTCCCGGGTTCACGCCATTCTCCGGCCTCAGCCTCCCAAGTAGCTGGGACTACAGGCGCTGCCACCTCGCCCGGCTATTTTTTTGTATTTCTTAGTAGAGACGGGGTTTCACCGTGTTAGCCAGGATGGTCTCGATCTCCTGACCTCGTGATCCGCCCATCTCGGCCTCCCAAAGTGCTGGGATTACAGGCTTGAGCCACCGCGCCCGGCCTGTAATTATTTTTAGAGAATAGAAGAGGTGTGGCTCTCAGTGCTTAGTTGATCAATGAAAAGTTGATTTGTTAGTATCACCATCCATTATCTCAGGTATAAATGAGGGAATCAGTTCTCTTTATCATCAGGTCCCTCTTTTTCTTCATAGTTCTGAATTTTCATATAGTTCAAGAAAAGAAGTCCTCAAGAGCAGAGAATCTGAGAAATTAATGTGATTAGTATCTAATTACCACCAATATCATCTTACATAACTATATAGAGACTTTTTTGGAGTTCTGAGTTTTTCCTTTACTGACTTAAAAAAAACCCCACACAAACGAGTGAATTCATTTAGGACCAAGCAACGAAAAGTAGCTGTTATTCCCTGACACACTGTGGTATGGTTTGGCAGCAGGATAAGGCTGGGAATGGGTGTAGATCTCTCACTGGCTACACAGATGGGTTCTAAGTCTTGCCTTGTTGAGTGGACAGTTTTGCTGAATCATGTGGATAGATAAGCTTAATAGTTTTCCCCTTTGCCCTTTGCCTTTCTAAATGTGATTATTTATAGGAAATGTGCTTTGGAAACTAGCATAAAGGAGAAAAAAGGCCCTTCCAGTTTGTCTTTTAAAGAACAAGCTGGAGATGGAGTTAAGCTAAGATTGAGCTCCATCTGGTGGCTAACTTTGATCAGTTCTTGGAACTAGGAACTGACCAAAATCTGGAAAGCCATGATTCTTCTAAAAATAGAAAATGGGCCGGGCGCGGTGACCACGCCTGTAATCCCAGCACTTTGGGAGGCTAAGGCAGGCAGATCACTCGACGTCAGGAGTTTGAGACCAGCCTGGCCAACATGGCGAAACCCTGTCTCTACTAAAACATACAAAAATTAGTGGGGCATGGTGGCAGGTGCCTGTAATCTCAGCTACTCAGGAGGCTGAAGCAGGAAAATTGCTTGAACCCAGGAGACAGAGGTTGCAGTGAGCTGAGATCGTGCCACTGCACTCCAGCCTAGGCTACTGAGCTAGATTCCATCTCAAAAAAAAAAAAAAAAAAAAGAAAAAAGAATCATGATAAGCATGAATAAGGCATAGAGGCCAGATCAGCAGAGTCAATGTGCGGTCTCTGGTAGGACTGGTGGGATTTTTGCCAAGACTTTAACAAACTCTATGGAAATTTAAACAGTGGGATATTTATAATGCAAAGTAACAGACACGCCGAGCGCGGTGGCTCACACTTGTAATCCCAACACTATGGGAGGCCGAGGCGGGCGGATCACCTAAGGTCAGCAGTTTGAGACTAGTCTGGCCAACATGGTGAAACCCCATCTCTACTAAAAATACAAAAATTAGCCGAGTGTGGTGGCGCGTGCCTGTAATCCCAGCTACTCAGGAGGCTGAGGCAGGAAAATCACTTGAACCCAGGAGGCAGAGTTTGCAGTGAGCCGAGATTGCGCCACTGTATTTCAGCCTGGGTGACAAGAGCGAAACTCCATCTAAAAAAAAAAAAAAAAAAAAAAAGGCAAAGTAACAGACACAAAACTTCACAGGCAATCCTTGAATCTTTTCAAGATTCAAAGAAGGTCAGGAAGGGTGGATAAACCTGATATCCCAAGAGAAAGGGCAGCTTTAAGAGCATACCTGGATTTTGAGCCTGGCAGATGAGGCTGCTATCAATCCAGCAATGTTGTAATCACCCAACAGGTTCTTCTTGCCTGCTGCACAGGGAAATCCAGTTCACTGAGGGAAATCCAATTCACTGAGACAGTGTTGTGGTAGTAAAGAAATAGTCTAATTAATGCAAGGCCAGCCAAGCAGAGAGACAGGAGTTTAAGATTACTAAAATCTGCCTCCCTGAGAGCTCAGAGGCCAGAGTTTTTATAGATTATTTGGTGGGCAGGGAACTAGGGAATAGTTGAAGATGAAATCTTAGGGGTGTGGAAAATGGCCCTTGTGCACTAAGCGCACCTCTGGGTGGGGACCAGAGGACTGGTTGAGTCAGGAGTCATGCGCCCTGGTAGGGTATGTCAGTTGCCAGAATGCAAAAATGTGAAAAACAATTCAATAGATCAATCTGAGGTTCTACACTAGTGATCTTATCTATAAGAGAAACTGGGGAAGTCACAAATCTTATAACCTAAGGCCACATAACTTCTGAGCAGTAAGGGATTACAAAAACTACACCTACATTTTGGCAGATGTCAGGCACTCCATAATCCTAATATTGTGGGTTTTCATTAGTCTTACAAAAGCTATTTCAGTCCCTGAACAAGGAGGGGATCCGTTTTAGAGAGGGACTATTATCATCCTTGCCTTAAAGTTAAACTAGAAATTAAATTCCTCCCAAGGTTAGTTTGGCCTATGCCCAGGAAGGAATGAGGACAGCCAGCCTGTGAGGCTAGAAGCTAGAAGCAAGATGGAGTCATGCTAGACTTCTCCCATTGTCATAATCTTTGCATTATTAGGTGGTTTCAATGTGCTGGAGAGGATGAAGGGTGGAGTGGGAAAGTACTGCAGGAATCAAAGAGGAAAGAATGGGGCCGGCATGGTGGCTCACACCTGTAATCCCAGCATTGTGGGAGGCGGAGGCAGGAGGATCACCTGAGGTCAGGAGTTCAAGACCAGCCTGGCCAACATGGTGAAACCCTTTTAGTAGGAAACCCTTTCCCTACTAAAAATACAAAAATTTGAACCTGGGAGGCAGAGGTTGCAGTGAGCCAAGATCGCACCACTGTACTCCAGCCTGGGTGACAGAGCAAGACTCTGTCTCCAAAAAAAAAAAAAACGGAAAATCAGTGAGGTAAAGATTCAACTCCAAAAATTACGGAAAACAGAATGATCCTAAAGAAACAAAAACTAAGGGCCAGGCGCTCACACCTGTAATCCCAGCACTTTGGGAGGCCTGGGAAGGAGGATCACTTGAGGTCACGAGTTGAGACTTGCGTGGATCACTTGAGACCAGCCTGGGCAACAAAGTGAGACCCTGTCTCTATAAAACAAAACAGCTAAGGAAATAAAAGATTAAAGCAAAAGCCAATGGAATAAGAAACAAAATCGGATAAACAAAACCAAAAGCTGCTTCTTTAAAAAAAAAAAAAAGCAACACTTGAGTTCATACAGTTAAAAATGAATAATTAAATAAATGAGGTAGAACAGACAAATCTCCCATGCAGAATTTCAAATAATTTATGTAGGTACTCTGTCTTCATGGAGGTGGAGCATAACTCCCGGTACCTTCATTAAATGTGAGCTATACGTAACGACTTCCTGCAAAAGATTATGGAAAAGGAAGGGATGAGTAACTTTACAGTAGAGAGGACTGACAGACTACTTCAGCCTGATGATCAAGGTCAGCATAAAAAGTGAAGTCATGTTAATAGCACGTACCTCCAGTGTGTAACTGCCCGGTGGGTTCACCTTGCCCATTTCCTAGACAGAGCCAATTCATAAAGACAGGTGAATTGTAATAGAGAGAGTAGCCGGGCGCGGTGGCTCACGCCTGTAATCCCTGCACTTTGGGAGGCCGAGGCGGGCGGATCACGAGGTCAGGAGATCGAGACCATCCTGGCTAACAAGGTGAAACCCCGTCTCTACTAAAATACAAAAAAAATTAGCCGGGCGCGGTGGCGGGCGCCTGTAGTCCCAGCTACTCGGGAGGCTGAGGCAGGAGAATGGCGCGAACCCGGGAGGCGGAGCTTGCAGTGAGCCGAGATGGTGCCACTGCACTCCAGCCTGGGGGACAGAGTGAAGACTCCGCCTCAAAAAAAAAAAAAAAAAAAAAAAGAGAGTAATTCACGTAGAGCCGCCTGTGCACGAGACCAGAGTTTTATTATTACTCAAATCTGTCTCCCGAAGCATTCAGGGATCAGAGTTTTTTTTTTGTTTTTTGAGACGGAGTCTCACTGTGTCACCCAGGCTGGAGTGCAGTGGCGCGATCTCGGCTCACTGCAAGCACCGCCTCCCGGGTTCACGCCATTCTTCCGCTTCAGCCTCCAAGTAGCTGGGACTACAGGCGCCCGCCACCACACCCAACTAGTTTTTTGTATTTTTAGTAGAGACGGGTTTCACCATGTTAGCCAGGATGGTCTCCTGACCTCGTGATCCACCCGCCTCGGCCTCCCAAAGTGCTGGGATTACAGGCTTGAGCCACCGCGCCCGGCCAGGGATCAGAGTTTTTAAGGATAATACAGTGGGTGGGGGAAGGACAGTGTGTTGTGTTGATTGGTTAAGTCAGAGATGAAATAATAGGGAATTAAAGCCTCTTGCACTGAGTCAGTTCCTGGGTGAGGGCCACAAGATCAGATGAGCCAGTTTATTGATCTGGGTGGTGGTGCCAGCTGATCTATCAAGTGCAGGGTCTGTAAAGTATCTCAAGCACTGATCTTAAGAGCAGTCTAGGGAGGGTCAGAATCTTGTAGCCTCCAGCTGCATGACTCCTAAACCATAATATCTAACCTTGTGGCTCATTTGTTAGTCCTACAAAGGGAGTCCCCAGGCAAGAAGGAGGTTTGTTTTGGGAAAGGGCTGTCATCATCTTTGTTTTAACCTATAAACTAAGTTCCTCCCAAAGTTAGTTCAGCCTAAGCCCAGGACTGAACAAGGACAGTTTGGAGGGTGAAAGGGTGGCCTGCCCCTCCACACCTGTGGGCATTTCTCGTCAGGTGGAACAAGAGATTTGAGAAAAGAAAGAGACACAGAGACAAAGTATAGAGAAATAAAAGTGGGCCCAGGCGACCGATGCTCAGCATACGGAGGACCCGCGCCGGCACTGGTCTCTGAGTTCCCTCAGTATTTATTGATCATTATCTTTACCATCTCCGAGAGGGGGATGTGGCAGGACAATAGGGTAATAGTGGGGAGAGGGTCAGCAGGAAAACGTGAACAAAGATCTCTGTGTCATAAATAAGTTTAAGGAAAGGTGCTGTGCCTTGATGTGCATGTATACAAACATCTCCACAAACATTTCTGTGCATTACAGAGCAGCATTGCCGCCAGCACGTCTCACCTCTAGCCCTAAGGTGGTTTTCTCCTATCCCAGTAAATAGAACACACAATCGGGTTTTACACCGAGACATTCCATTGCCTAGGGACAGGCAGGAGACAGATGCCTTCCTCTATCTCAACTGCAAAGAGGCCTTCCTCTTTTACTAATCCTCCTCAGCACAGACGCTTTATGGGTGTTGGGCTGGGGGGCGCTGGGAGACGGTCAGGTCAGGTCTTTCCCTTTCCACGAGGCCATATTTCAGACTATCACATGGGGAGAAACCTTGGACAATACCTGGCTTTCCTAGGCAGAGGTCCCTGGGGCCTTCTGCAGTGTTTGTCTCTGGGTACTTGAGATTAGAGAATGGTGAGGACTTTTAACAAGCATACTGCCTTCAGGCACTTGTTTAACAAAGCACATCCTGCCTAGCCCTAAATCCATTAAACCTTGAGTAAACACAGCACATGTCTCTGCAAGCACAGGGCTGGGGGCAGGGTTACAGATTAAGAGCATCTCTTCAAACAGAAGAATTTTTCTTAGTACAGAACAAAATGGAGTCATAATCTTATGTCTACTTCTTTCTACATAGACAAAGTAACAGTCTGATCTCTCTCTTTTTTTTTTTTTTTTTTTTTTTTTTGAGACGGAGTCTCGCGCTGTCGCCCAGGCTGGAGTGCAGTGGCGCAATCTCGGCTCACTGCAAGCTCCGCCTCCCGGGTTCACGCCATTCTCCTGCCTCAGCCTCCTGAGTAGCTGGGACTACAGGCGCCCACCACCGCGCCCGGCTAATTTTTTGTATTTTTAGTAGAGACGGGGTTTCACTGTGGTCTCGATCTCCTGACCTTGTGATCCGCCCGCCTCGGCCTCCCAAAGTGCTGGGATTACAGGCGTGAGCCACCGCGCCCGGCCAGTCTGATCTCTCTTTTCCTCACAGAAGTTAGAAGCAAGATGGAGTTGGTTGGATCAGCTGTCTTTCACTGTCTTAGTTATAATTTTGCAGTGGCAGGTATAATGTGATAAAATTGGCGCTTACCTCTATGGTCTTCTCAAAACCCCTAATCCCAGTCTAATCATGAGACTTCAAACTCCACTAGAGTGGAATTTTTTTTTTTTAAGGCAGAGTCTCACTCTGTCACTCAGGCTGGAGTGCAGTGGTGTAATCCTGGCTCACTACAACCTCCACCTTCCACGTACAAGCAATTCTCATGCCTCAGCCTCCTGAGCAGCTGGGACTACAGGCGCGTGCCACCATGCCCGGCTAATTTTTGTATTTTTACTGGAGATGGGGTTTCACCACGTTGGCCAGGCTGGGCTGGAACTCCCAGCCTCAAGTGATCCACCCACCTTGGCCTCCCAAAGTGCAGGGATTACAGGCGTGAGCCACCGCACCCACCCTAGAGTGGCATCTTAAAATATACTTGACCAGTATGCCTCAAAACAGTCAAGGTCATCAAAAACAAAAAAAGTCTGAGAATCTGTCACAGGCAAGAGGAGCCTAAGGACACACAATGACTAAATGTAATGTGGTATACTGTTTGGGCTCCTGGGGCAGAAAAAGGACCTTAGGTAAAAACTAAGGAAATCAGAATAAAGTATGGGCTTTAATAAGATGTTAATAAAAGGAAAAACTGGGTGTGGGGTAAATGGGCACTCTGTACTATCCTCACAATTCTTCTGTAAATCTAAAACCATTTTTTTTTTTGTTTTTTTGAGACGAAGTTTCACTCTTATTGTCCAGGCTGGAGTGCAATGGCGCAATCTCGGCTCGCTGGAATCTCTGCCTCCCGGGTTCAAGCGATTCTCCTGCCTCAGCCTCCCAAGTAGCTGGGATTACAGGCGCCTGCCATCACACCTGGCTGATTTTTCTATTTTTAGTAGAGACAAGGTTTCTCCATGTTAGGCTGGTCTTGAACTCCTGACCTCAGGTGATCCTCTTGCCTTGGCTCCCAAAGTACTGGGATTACAGACAGGCACCACCACACCAGGCTAATTTTTTGTATTTTTAGTAGAGACAGGATTTCCCCATGTTGGCCAGGCTGATCTCAAACTCCTGACCTCAAGTGATCTGCCCTACTTGGCCTCCCAAAGTGTTGGGATTACAGGCATGAGTCACCATGCCCAGCCAAAACTTTTAAAGGATGTCCTTTAGGAAGAAGATACATGATCACAGAAGGGAGTTCTGGGGAAAATGCAGACTGACAAGATTTAAAAAGCTATTAAAAAAGAAATTAGGTTGGGCATGGTGGCTCACACCTGTAATCCCAGCACTTTGGGAGGCCAAAGCTACTTGGGAGGCTGAGATGGGAGGATCACCTGATCCTGGGTAGGTAGAGGCTGTAGTGAGTTGTGATTGTGTCACTGCACTCCAGCCTGGGTGACAGTGAGACTGTCTCCTCAAAAATAAATAAAACAAAAAAAGGATATGTTTAACCTTTATTAATTTTAATTTGAAGGAGGGTAAGTAGCTGGGTATTATTTCTTCTATTAAGCACAGGACTGGCTATCACATTTCTCTAACTATAAAAGTAGAGAAGGGTGGATGTAGTAAACTGTGAATAGGCCAAAGGAACACAGAAAAAGTAGGAACTACACCAAGAACAGGAATGATGAGGAACAATGATGATCACATAGAAAATAACAAAATAGAAAGGGCCCAACGGTACCTCACAATAATGATCAATAATACCTCATCTTGGCCGGGCAAGGTGGCTCGCTTTGGGAGACCAAGGTGAGGGGATTGCATAAGCTCAGGAGTTGGAGATCAGCCTGGGCAACACGGCAAAACTCTGTCTCTATGAAGAATACAAACATTAGCCGGGTGTGGTGGTGTGTGCCTATAGCAATAGTTACTCGGGGGACTGAGGCAGGAGGATTGCTCGAGCCCAAGACGTCAAGGCTGCAGTGAGCCATGTTTGCCACTGCACTCCAGCCTAGGTGACAGCAACACCACATCTCTTTAAAAAAAAAAAAAAAAAAAAAAAAATTCCTTGGTCCCATGTTATCATTGAGGCAAATGGAGAAAAGAATTTCAATAAATTTTCCCAATTATTAATATGCAATTTTAGCAGAGACTTTTCTTGATACTGTAGAGCATATACAGAGATTTATATACAGTCAAATGGCCATATAGTTGACTTGGTTTTTTATTTTCATTTTTATTTTTTGAGACACAGTCTCACTCTGTCACCTAGGCTGGAGTGCAATCTCAGCTCACTGCAGCCTCCACCTCCCAGGTTCAAGCAATTCTTCTGCCTCAGCCTCCCAAGTAGCTGGATTACAGGCATGCACCACTCTGCCTGGCTAAGTTTTTTGTATTTTTAGTAGAGACGGGGTTTCGCCATGTTGGCCAGGCTGGTCTCGAACTCCTGACTGCAAGTGATCTGCGAGCCTTGGCCTCCCAAAGTGCTGGGATTATAGGCATGAGCCACCGTGCCAGATTGACCTGGTTTTTATTCATTAATACCACATTGCATTAATGAAGGCTAACTGGTTGATAAACATACAGTCACTGTAACAGTCAATCATCTAGTGTTTAACTGTGTACCTAGAGTCTCAGTAGTAGAATAGAGATTTATCATCCATGCCAAAAAGGAGTTTGTAGCCAAGTGTGAGAGAATGTATTCACATGAAAAGTGACAAAGAGGCAGGAAAAACGTTATTTGATGTTCTCACACCGTCCTCATCTGTAAAATTGGTGTACAGTAGTGCCCCCTTATCCTTGGGAGATACGGTCCAAGACCTCCAGTGGATGCCTGAAACCACGAATATAACTGAACTCCATATGTACTGTGATTTTTCCTATGCATACATACCTATGATAAAGTTTAATTTATGTTAGGCACAGTAAGAAATTAACAACAATAAAAAAACTTACAATATACTGTAATAAAACAAAAATCATAATGCAAAAATTCATAATGAAAAAGTTGAATGGATTTAGTCACATAAAAACATCAACATTTGTGATACTGAAAAAGTACTATAAATAAAAGTAAAACCAAATGAAAACTGAAATTAAAAATAAAGAGCTAGGGCCAGCCTATGGTGGTTCATGCCTGTAATCCCAGTATTCTGGGAGGCCAAAGCAGGAGAATTGTTTGAGGCCAGGAGTTCAAGACCAGCCTGAGCAACATAGCGAGACCCTGTCTCTAAAAATAAAAAAATAAAAAGCTGTTGTAGACTAGTAAGAAAAATAAACACATCAATAGAAATATAGGCAAAGGACATGAGAAGGCATTCTGGCCAGGCGCAGTGGCTCATGCCTGTAATCCCAGCACTTTGGGAAGCCGAGGCAGGCGGATCACTTGAGGTCAGGAGTTTGAGACCAGCCTGGCCAATGTGGCAGTGAAGCCTCGTTTCTACTAAAAATACAAAAAAAAAAAAAAAAAAGCCGGGCATGGTGGCTTGTGCTTGTAATCCTAGCTACTCGGGAGGCTGAGGCAGAATTGCTTGAACCCGGGAGGCGGAGGTTGCAGTGAGCCAAGATCGCACCAGATCGCACTTCACTCCAGCCTGTGTGACAGAGTAAGACCCCATCTCAAAAAAAACAAAACAAAAAACCCAAGAGAGAGAGAAGGCATCCACAAAAGAAAACAAATGTTTCACAAAGGTATAAAAAGATACTTAACTTCACAAACAATAAAAACCATAAAACCTGGCCTATACTAAAACCTAATTCAGTGATTTTTTATTTTATTATTATTATTTTTTTTTTTTGAGACGGAGTCTCGCTCTGTCGCCCAGGCTGGAGTGCAGTGGCCAGATCTCAGCTCATTGCAAGCTCCGCCTCCTGGGTTCTCGCCATTCTCCTGCCTCAGCCTCCCAAGTAGCTGGGACTACAGGTGCCCGCCACCTCGCCCGGCTAGTTTTTTGTACTTTTTTTAGTAGAGACGGGGTTTCACCGTATTAACCAGGATGGTCTCGATCTCCTGACCTCGTGATCCGCCCGTCTAGGCCTCCCAAAGTGCTGGGATTACAGGCTTGAGCCACCGCACCCGGCCTTTATTATGTTTTTTGGGACATGGTCTCCATCATACAGACTATAGTACAGTGGCTGGTGTGATCACGGCTCACTGCAGCCTGAACCTTCCAGGCCCAAGCGATCCTCCTGCCTCTGTCCCACCTACTGCTACCTTGTAGCTGGGACTACAGTTACATGCCAACATGCCTGGCTAATTTTTTAAGTTTTTTTATAGAGACAAGGTCTCACTATATTGCCCAGGCTGGTTTTGAACTCCTGGGCTCAATGAATCTTCCTGCCTTGGTCTCCCAAAGTGCTGGGGTTACAGATATAAGCCATTGCGCTTGGCCCAAGCGATATTTTAAAGTTTTATACTAACTGATAATGTGTTTTGCCATTTAAGCTACTGAAAATCATGATAAAGAAATATGACAGACTTGTTCTGTTTTTTTTTTTTTTTTTTTTTTAAGACAGAGTCTTGCTCTATCGCCCAGGCTGGAGTGCAATGGCACAATCTTGGCTCACTGCAACCTTTGCCTCCTGGGTTCAGGCGAATCTCCTGCCTCAGCCTCCTGAGTAGCTGGGATTACAGGCACATGCCAACATGCCTGGCTAATTTTTGTATTTTTAGTAGAGATGGGGTTTCACCATGTTGGGCAGGCTGGTCTGGAACTCCTGACCTCAGGTGTTCCACCCACCTCTGCCTCCCAGTCTTGAATTACAGGCGTGAGCCACTGCACCGGGCCAGACTCTTTCTTTTTAACTAACAGTTAAGGAGAATGGAATCAGTTTGTCAATGTTTCAACACATAAAAATTTAATTTATAGAGCTTGTTTATTTTTTCAAAACTAGCATTAATAAAAGAATAAACAGGAATGTTCTTCCTTATTTACAAAAGTTCCTTGGGACATTATCCTAGCTACACCCACTTAATACAAAAAAATTGAAAAGCTGAACCAACCTTTTGTAATTCTTCACCTTTTTTCTTCATGTAGGAGCAAGCAAAGAAAGCTTTCTTGGCAATCGATACCAATCCCTAGGTATATTTTACATTTACTTTTTATTATAACTCATTTGGAATCTTTAAACAAGTCTCTAAAAGTGACTTGTCTAAAAGTGAATACAGACTACAGAAAACACTTGCTGCCTTTTAGCTACAGGGGCAAAAAAGGATTCAGACAGGGCCTCGGAGGCCAAGGCTACTGGACAACTTTATCCCACTGCACTGAGGTGTGGATCACAGTTTACAAAGTTGTTTTTTTTTGAGACAAGGTCGCCTTCTGACCCCAGGTTGGAGCGATGTGGTGCAACCACTGCTCAATGCAGCCTCAACCTCCCAAGCTCAAGCCATCTTCCCACCTCAGCTTTCCAAGTAGCAGGGACTACAGGCACATGCCACCAAGCCTGGCTGGTTTTTTTTTTTTACTTTTGTTTTGAGACGAAGTTTCGCTCTTTCGCCCAGGCTGGAGTGAAGTGGCATGATCTAGGTTCACTGCAACTTCCGCCCCCCAGGTTCAAGCGATTATCCTGCCTCAGCCTCCCAAGTAGCTGGGATTACAGGCATGTGCCACCACGTCCGGCTAATTTTTGCAGTTTTAGTAGAGATGGAGTTTCACCATGTTGGACAGGCTGGTCCCGACCTCTTGACCTCAGCCTCCCAAAGTGCTAGGATTACAGGCCTGAGCCACCACACCTGGCCTCTTTTCTTTTTTTTAGATGGAATGTCACTCACTCTGTCACCCAGGCTGGAAAGCAGTGGCACAATCTCTGCTCACTGCAACTTCTACCTTCCAGGTTCAAGCAATTCTCTTGCCTCATCATCCCGAGTAGCTGGGATTACAGGCGTGCACCACCACGCCCAGCTAATTTTTGTATTTTTTTGTGGAGACGGGGTTTCACCATGTTGGCCAGGCTGGTCTTGAACTCCTGGACTCAAGTGATCTGCCCACCTCGGCCTCCCAAAGTGCTGGGATTACACGTGTGAGCCACTTTGCCTTGCCTAAGGCTAATTAAAAAAAATTTTTGTTTTTTGAGATGGAGTTTCGCTCTTGTTGTCCAGGCTGGAATGCAATGGTGTGATCTTGGCTCACTGCAACCTCTGCCTCCTGGGTTCAAGTGATTCTCCTGCCTCAGCCTCACGAGTAGCTGGGATTACAGGTGCCCACCACCACGCCTGGCTAATTTTTGTATTTTTAGTAGAGACGGGGTTTCTCCATGTTGGCCAGGCTGGTCTCGAACTCCTGGGCTCAAGTGATCCTCCTGCCTCGGTGTCCTAATATGGTGGGATTACAGGTGTCAGCCACGATTCCTGGCCCATACTTTTGTTAACAGCTTCCTGGGCAGTCTCCCGACCTATTTCCAGTGACACCAGGCTTCATTCAGTCTGTTCATCACTGTGACTGAGAGGAAAGCACTGGAATGAGTATTCATTCTGTTTTAAGCAAATTCATGGTTTCCAGGCTGAGCATCACTATACCTAGAAGTAAAGCATGGAATTGAGTAGGCACACTGTACAGGAACACATACACGATATACAGAGAAAGTGACCCTACAGAAAACACTGCTGAGGCTACCCTACTGGTCACTCTAGAGCAGACCACCTGCAACAGAATCACCCAGAACATCCAAAAAATAAAGAAAAATAATGATAACTAATATTTATTAAGTACTTCCTATGTGTTCTAAGTGCTTTACCATATTCATTCATTCCTTTAATCCTTGGGGAAAAACCTGTAAGTAGGCTCCTGTCACTAGCCCCATTTTACAGGCGAGGAGACTGAAGAACAGGAAGGTGAAGTCATTTGCCAGTATGCTTGACTGCTGGAAGGGAGGGAGGCTGTGCAAGGCGAGCTGCATGTTTATAGTGCTCCTGGGTTCGTTCTAAGTCTGAGAATCACGGAGTACAGGACTTTCAGGGTTAGAGTTTTTATTTTTTACTTTTTTATGGGATGCACAAACTGCAGAGAAATGGAGTCTATGCACCGAGGCAGCAGTTTGTCACAGAAAGTGGAAGCCAGCTGGAATCCTTTTCAATCCCTTAAAAGAGAGGTTCGCAGGGGCAGACTGGAGGGAAGGGTCTGGGCCAGGAGATCTTCAAATCTCTTCTTTGGATTTCCCAGTGGCCTCCCACAGTACCTCATTCCAGGACTTCCATGATTACTCTGAAAAGCAAGGAATCCTAGCTTCCCAGGATGTGAGAGGAAGTCCCAGTCCTGTGGGAGGGAAGTTGTGCAAGTGAAAGAGGATGGATCCCATAGCACAGATGGCCTAGGTTTCTACCACCCAGGGCCTGGGCACATGAAGTTCCTTACCCGCAGCCTGTTTCTTTCAGGATCTCCCTGCCAAGATGTGAATCAGCCTTTTTTTTTTTTTTTTTTTTTTTTTTTTTGAGACGGAGTCTCGCTCTGTCACCAGGCTGGAGTGCAGTGGCACCATCTCGACTCACTGCAACCTCCTCCTCCCGGTTCAAGCAATTCTCCTGCCTCAGCCTCCTGAGTAGCTGGGACTACAGGCATGTGCCACCACGCCCGGCTAATTTTTTGTATTTTTAGTAGAGACGGGGTTTCACCGTGTTAGCCAGGATGGTCTCAATCTCCTGACCTCGTGATCTCTCACCTTGGCCTCCCAAAGTGCTGGGACTACAGGTGTAAGCCATTGCGCCCGGCCTGTGCCTGGCTTATTACTATTATTTTAAAATTAATTAATAAAATAATATTTAAAAATGTCAATTCTAGACTGGGAGTGGTAGCTCATGCCTATAATTCCAGTACTTTGGGAGGCCGAGGTAGGGGGATCACTTCAGGTCAGGAGTTCGAGACCAGCCTGGCCAACATGGTGAAACCCTATTTCTACTGAAAATACAAAAACTAGCTGGGTGTTGTGGCATGTGTCTGTAATCCCAGCTACTTGGGAGGCTGAGACAGGAGAATTGCTTGAACCCAGGAGGTGAAGGTTGCAGTGAGCTGAGATCACGCCACTGTACTCCAGCCTGGGCAAGAGAGAGAGACTCCGTCTCAAACAAACAAACAAACAAACAAACAAACAAAAAAAGCTGGGTGCGGGGACTCACATCTGTAATCCCAGCATTTTGGGAGGCCGAGGTGGGCGGATCACGGGGTCAGGAGTCCGAGACCAGCCTGGCCAAGATGGTGAAACCCCGTCTCTACTAAAAATATAAAAATTAGCTTGGCGTGGTGGCGGGCGCCTGTAATCCCAGCTACTTAGGAGGCTGAGGCAGAGAATAGCTTGGACCTGGGAGGCGGAGGTTGCCGTGAGCCGAGATCGTGCCACTGCACTCCAGCCTGGGCATCAGAGTGAGATTCTGTCCCAAAAAAAACCCACAAAAAACAAAAAACTTTTTACATCATGTCTATATATTTCAAAAAGAAATTAATAGACTCTGCTTCATTCTTTTTTATATTATAAAGGGTATTGATTGTGACCAACTAAGCTAATTTCACCATCCTCTAATGGGTGACAACCTGCAGTTTGAAAAACACTGCCATCATTTACTAATTAATGACTAAAATATTGACAGAATGTACAAAGAAAGAGAACAGGCTGGGCGCGGTGGCTCACACTTGTAATCCCAGCACTTTGAGAGGGCGACGTGGGTGGATCATGAGGTCAGGAGATCGAGACCAGCCTGGCCAAGATGGTGAAACCCCGTCTCTACTAAAAATACAAACAATTAGCCAGGAGTAGTGGCATGTGCCTATAGTCCCAGCTACTTGGGAGGCTGAGGCAGGAGAATCACTTGAACCTGGGAGGCGGAGGTTGCAGTGAGCCGAGATCGCGCCACAGCACTCCAGCCTGGGCAACGAGCAAAACTCCATCTCAGAAAAAAAAAAAAAGAAAACAAAGAAAAAATAGAAACAAAAACTTTTGCACTATAGGATCATTTCCTTCAGGACACTAAGTGAAGAGGGTCTTGCTATATATTGTCAACTGGGTGTAGTGGGTTAAATTGTAAACCTCAAAAAGATATGTCCAAGTTCTAATTCCTGATACTTGTGAATGTGGACTTACCTGGAAATAAGGTCTTTGCAGATGTAATTACCATTTTTCTGTTTTTCTTTTTCTTTTTTTTTGGAATGTAGTCTCGCTCTGTTGCCCAGGTTGGAGTGTAGTGGCACAATCTCAGCTCACTGCAACCTCTGCCTCCCAGGTTAAGCCATATAAAAATTTTAAAATGATTCCTAAACTACAAGTTCTACAAAAAACAGGCATGAAAAAGGCTTAGTCCTATCCATGTACTAAATAGTACAATAGTACAATACTTCAATAAATAAAAGGCTGTAGTTGTATTAATGCATGAAAAGGCCAATCAATGTAATAGAACAGAAAACCAAAAATACACCCACATATATGCATAGAAATTTAATATTTAATAAAGGGGACAATTCAGATTACTGTGGAAAAGGCGGATTACTCAATCAAGGATTTAATTATCATTGGAATAAACAGGTTAACCTATTAAAAATCCATCTGAGGCCAGGTACAGTGGGTCACACCTGTAATCCCAGCACTTTGGGAGGCCAAGGAGGGTGGATCACTTGAGCCAAGGAGCTTGAGATCAGCCTGGGCAAGACAGTGAGACCTTGTCTCCACAAAAATAAAAACAATTTAAAAACTAGCCAGGCATAGTGGTCCATGCCTGTAGTCCCATCTGCTCAGAAGGTTGAGCTAGGAAGGTAACTGGAGCCCAGGAATTTGAGGCTGCAGTGAGCTATGATCACACCCACCACTGCACTCCAGCCTGGGTAGCAGAGTGAGGCTCTGTCTCCAGTAACAACAACAACAAGAACAACAACAACAACAACAAACAGTAAAATTAGATTTAAATATATATGTAAAATAATAAAAATAATAAAAATTCATTTGAATTATACCTAACAACCTAAATCAAATCACACCTCAGGAACATCAGACATTTAAATGTAAAAAAGAAAACTGAAACCATATCAGAGGAAACCATTAGCAAATATTTTATAGTCATGGAATAAGGAGGGCATTCCTAAGAATGAAACAAAATCCACAGACAATAAACATAAAAAGATTCAGGCTGGGCACAGTGGCTCATGCCTGTAATCCCAGCACTTTGGGAGGCTGAGGCGGGGCAGATCACGTGAGGTCAGGAGTTTGAGACCAGCCTGACCAACAGGGAGAAATCCCGTCTCTACTAAAAATACAAAATTAGCCAGGCATGGTGGCGTGTGTCTGTAATCCCAGCTACTCAGGAGGTTGAGACAGGAGAATCGCTTGAACCTGGGAGGTGGAGGTTGCGTTGAGCCGAGATCGTGCCATTGCACTCCAGCCTGGGCAACAAGAGCGAAACTCCATCTCAAAATAAACAAAAACAAAAACAAAAAAAGGCTGAATATATTTTGTTGTATGTCTAAATCACATTTTGTTTATCCATTCATCTACTCATGGATTCTTGGGTTGGTTCCACCTTTTGGCCACTGTGAATAATGCTATTATAAATACTGGCATCCAAGTATCTGTACTTATTTCAGTCTCTGCTTTCAATTCTTTTGAATATAAACCTAAAAATTGAATTGCTGGGTCATAAGGTAATTCTCTAACTTTCTGAGGACACATCAAACTGTTTTTCACAGTGGCTACACCATTTTATATTACCAGTAATAACAAGGGTTCAAATTTCTCAATATCTTTGCCAACAATTTTGTCTTTTCCATCTTTTCTTTTCTCTCTCTTCTCTTTCTTTCTTTCTCTTTTTTTTTTGATGGAGTCTTGCTCTGTTCAGTCTGGAGTGCAGTGGCGTGATCTCGGCTTACTGCAACCTCCATCTCCCAGGTTCAAGCAATTCTCGTGCCTCAGCCTCCTGAGCGGCTGGGACTACAGGCACCTGCCACCACAACCAGCTAATTTTTGCATCTTTTAGTAGAGACAGGATTTTGCCATGTTGGCCAGGCTGGTCTTGAACTCCTCATGTTAGGTGATCCACCTGCCTTGGCCTCCTAGAATGCTGGGATTACAGGTGTGAGCCACCGTGCTTGGCCCCATTTTTTTGATAATAGCCATTCTAATGGGTATGAATTGGTATCTCATTGTGGTTTTGATCTGCATTTCCCTAATGACTAGTGATGTTGAACCTCTTTTCACGTTCTTATTGGCCATTTGTATATCATCTTTGGAGAAATGTCTATTTAAGTCCTTTGCTTATAATTTATTGTTTGAGATAGGGTCTTGCTATGTTGCCCAGGCTGGTCTCAAACTTCTGGGCTCAGCAATCCTCCTGCCTGAGCCTCCTGAATAGTAGGGAGTATAAGTATGTGCCAATGCACTTGGCTACTTTATGTTTCAATTGGGTTGTTTGTTATCCTGTATATTAATCTCTTATCAGATATATAATTTGCAAATTTTTTTTCTCGTTCTGTGGGTTGTCTTTTCATTGTTCTTCATGTTCTTTGATGTACAAAAGTTTATAATTTTGATGAAATCCAATTCATCTTTTTTGTTGTTGTTGCCTGTGCTTCTGGAGTCATATCTGAGAAATAATTGCCAAATCTAACATCATGAAGCTTTTGCCCTGTGTTTTCTTCTAACAGTTTTACATTTAAGTATTTGATCCACTTTAAGTTCTGTATATGGTAGGTATAAGGTAAGGAGTCCAGCAACATTCTTTTGTATGTGGATATCCAGCTTTCTAAGTACTATTTTTTGAAAAGACTGTCCCTCCTCCACTGAATGGTCTTGGCACCCTTGTTGAAACACAGGAGGACTTTAAAGTCAACTCAGATTTCTCAGCTTATTGTCTGGGCTCTTGATAACTGCTCCCTCGGTAAATGACAACATATATCAATGCAGTAGTGCCTATCATATGATAAGGCAAGGACTATTGAGCTAATGAAAGTAAAAAGCTTAGAAGAACACCTGTGGTATGTAGTAAAAGCTCAACAAATGTTGGCTATTTCATTATTAAGAGTGACACTAGAGTCCAACATCTCACTTGTTTTCATTAAAGGTTTTAACATTTTGCAGAGTCTGTTATGTAAGTCAGGCCAAAAAGTACTATACCCTGATCACAACTAATCTTTGGATTTTCCCCCAAGACATATCCTCATCCACTCCTTTGCTTCTAAGTTTATTTTGCTTCTTATAACAAGTGTTGCACTCAATACCCAAAGATAAATCTTGATCTTAACATATGGCATGCTTTTTGTCAATGCTTTTTCTATGGATACTACTAAGACCCTTAGGTTGGGTGAGTGTTAGAGTGCCACTGCACTGCACTTTAGCCTGGGTAACAAAGCCAGACCTTGTCTCCCCACAAAAAAAAGAAAAAGAAAAGGGGTCTTGCCATGTTGCCCAGACTGGTCTCAAATTCCTGGTCTCAAGCAATCCTCCCACCTTTGCCTCCCAAAATGTTAGGATTACAGGTATGAACCACTGCACCCAACCAACATTTCCACTTACACTTCACCAAAAGTTTCTTTCACTTCAGACTGATTTTCCAAGTGTACGCTAAGAGGCTTTTAGTTGTGTTGATGCCACAACTGCCAGTCTACTTATTAAGTCCAGGATTTAAATGCTAAAGACACAAGAACCTGAAAAAGGCTTACACAAACTCCTCTCAGCAAGAGCCCTTAGTCTCCATTCCCACCTTCCCCAGATCCAGCTCACAATGACCAGTCACCAGGTACCTCTTTTTTTTTTTTTTTTTTTTTTTTGAGACGGAGTCTCGCTCAGTTGCCCAGGCTAGCGTGCAATGGCACGATCTTGGCTCACTGCAACCTCCACCTCCCAAGTTCTAGCAATTCTCCTGCCTCAGCTTCCCAAGTAGCTGGGATTACAGGAACCCACCATCATGCCCGGCTAATTTTTGTATTTTTGTAGAGATGGGGTTTCACCATGTTGGCCAGGCTGGTCTTGAACTCCTCACCTCATGCAGTCATCTCTTTTCTGTCCACCCAATTCCTTCTTCAGTACAGACAGAGTTCCTACTTTATTCTTCTCTCAACATTATAATTATTTTGGGGTTTCTGTGAAAAATTTATCTTACTTATTTCCATATATCAAAGGCCCATGCAGAACAGCTAAATAGATACTGATGAGAAATATACTACTAGACAAACTCTAACACTCACTCAACCTAAAGGTCTTAGAAATTTGTTCTGTAACACATTTTATTCAAACTACACTAGAGTCCTGCCTCTAACCAAGAGTAAGGGCTGAATGACTCCTTTTACCCTAGAGTGCACTAGTCTCTGGGATATACAGGGACTCCTCAATCAGTTCTCAGATGATTCTGCCTCTAGGAGCAGCAGAAACTAGAGGAAATCATGTCTGGGCTTACTTGAAGTTGTGTGCTCATCCAAAATCTGCCTTGCTCACTCAAGAGTCCAGGTATCGCTGGTCTTTGAGGTCACTAGGCAGCATCCAGTCTTTGAAGCAAACCATTCCAGGTTTTTGACTCTGCTTTCCTGTCAATGTCAGCTAGAGGAACTCTTCTCCCTGCCTTGGCCCTGGCTGGTCCTGGTTCCACTCTGGCTCATTTGCTTCTGCACCTGGCCTAGGATACCACATGATTAATTCCTTCCTGTGTGCCTCTGGCCCAGGCTTGCCAAGGGAATGCACTCAGAGCAGCTCTACCTATTCCTGTCCATCAGTTGCTGGTTGAGCACTGGCACTGCACATACCTGCTCTACAGAATCTTAAACCTTCAGGAGTCTACCTGCTCACAGGTCCTGTGTTCCTACAGGCCTTCTTCATCAAGGGTGGGGTCACAGTTTTGCCCCAAGAGGGCAACCTGCCTCCTTGTTCCTGTACTGGCTTGAGACTCCTAGGCTGTGTGTGAACTAGCTGATAGGCCAGAAGCTTTAGGATGAAAAGAATACTGGAGAAGTCCTCAAAGTTAGAACTTTTATTGGTATCTTTGTCCCCTCACTCCTGTTACCTATCTTGACCCTTCCCTACTTACCTTAGTGATTTTGTGATTTCAGTGAAAAAGACGCAACCTAGAGAAGACTGCGAGGTCCCATACCTTCCAGGTGGCAGAGTCAACCTTAGACAGGGTCTTGCTTTGTTGCCCGGGCTAGAATGCAGTGGTGCGATCTCAGCTCACAGCAGCCTCGAACTTTCGGGCTCAAGCAATCCTCCCACCTCAGCTTCCCGTATAGCTGGGGCTACAGGCATGCACCACCATGCCCAGCTAATTTTTAAATTTTTTGTAGAGACAAGGTCTCCCTCTGTTGCCCAAGCTGGTCTCGAACTCGTGGGCTCAAGCGATCCTTGCGATTTGGCCTCCCAAAGTGTTGGGATTACAGGTGTGAGTCACGGTGCCCGGCCTGACCTTTTGTAAATACTCCCAACTAATTGTTCAAACGGACTTGAACAAAAGAATCTTCTTCCCAATACTGCCAGAGAAGGCAAAATTCTTCAAATTCATGTTTGAGGCCATAAACCAACAGGAGTAAAATGGAATCGGCAGCAAGCAATGACAAGAAACCCAAGACCACTCATTTCCCTCCAGCCCAAGTGGCAGATGGGATCTCAAATACACCACGGTGTGATGCGTGACAGGCTGTTCACTGGGGATGTGGAGCATTCAAAGTGCCCTGCAGAGGGTGGGCCTGGATCACCCCCCCCCCCCACACACACCGCAGACACCCCGCCCTAGGCAACATTCCTGGGGAGTCTGGACCTCCCTTGGTGGACAGACTCCCGAGGGTCTCTAGGGTTTTTCACCCCACGTCGGGGTGAACTGAAGGCATGGGAAGAGGCGGCCCCACAGCCTGGGTCCCCCAAACCCCCTCCGGGCTGAGAGCAAGAGATGCCGCCTGGAGGCCACTCACGAAGCAGCTCCGCTGGCTCGGCACTGGGGGTCGTCCAGGTCTGGGTCCTTGCCACCGGCTCCTCCCTCCGCCCACCCTTGCTTCCCGGACTCAAGAGCTGCTGGGCTCTCGGCGCGCCGGCAGTGGGCTCCGCAAGCTGTCTCCTGCACAGAGCAGGCGGGAGGAGGGCTCTCGGTTGCTTCCCCTGCCGCAGCCGCGCGCTTCCGGCGGGGTCGCCGCCACTTCCGCTCGAGCGCGCCTCGCGCGGCGCTAGCCGGGCCCCCAGGAATGGTCGGGCGCGCGGCCCAGGAGGCACCGCTGTCTCCTCACAATCGACCGGGCCTGCAGCTGCCGCCGCCGCCACCGCCGCCCTACTCAGGGAGTGGCCCAGGCCGGCGGCGCGCCAGCCTCACCTCCTTCATTCCTACCAAGCCCAGCCTTGGCTACCTGACCCCCGTGTGGTCTCGAACTCGGTTAGTCTGGTGAAGGGACAGAGAAGCCTGGGTTCCCGGCGGCATCACTGAGATGCTCAGTCCTGAATTCTGCCCTCCATTAGGATTATCTGCTTTGTGGGATAATTTCCTCATTGGTTGAGTCAGTGAGTTGCGTGTCTGCAAGAGAGCATCCTATCTGGTGGGTCTTCATCTAGTTCTTGCACATTTCTTACTAAGTTCATCCTAAGAATATCTTACAGATAAGGAAACTGAGCTGCAAAGAAGTGTAAAAACAGTGGAAACAGGAGATAACAGTATAAAGAGAAAAAACATAGCCTGACTTTCCTCTATTGTTAATTTATTTGGGGACATTTTAAACTTATAGAAAGAAAAGAAACACGGGTTTTGTTGACACTTCTCAAAACAAAATTGGTGTAACACCTTTAAAATGTAAACTGTTATGCTGGATATATTTGTATTATTTTGAAGTCATTTAAAGTAATGGCATGAGGTGTTGCCTGCTGTTGGACCAGTAGTTTCTTTTTAGTATTCCAGCAAAGGCATAGTGAGGAAATAGGAAAAAAGAAGGAAAGCTGTAACAGGAAAAAAGGAAAAGGAGGAGCAGATGAAAAGGGCAGGAAAGGTTTAACATTTACGTAGCACTTGCTATGCACCAGACACTTCTAAGCTCTTTAAATTTATTAACTCATCTAGTTCTCACCACAGCCCTATGAAATGGGTATACTGTTATCACCTCTGGTTTACAAAGAAGGCGAGTGAGGTTCAGAGAGGTTAAGCAAGTGGCCCAAGGTTATATAGTAAGTGGCAAAACTTTTGCATGAGCGCATCAGTTTGGCCCCAGAGACTGTGCTTTTTTTTTTTTTTTTTTTTTTTTTAAAAGGGCCTCTTTCCTGTTGCGCAGGCTGGAGTGCAGTGGCACCATCATGGCTCGCTGCAGCCCCAACCTGCCAGGCTCAATGAATTCTCTCACCTCAGCCTCCTGAGTAGCTGGGACCACAGGCACATACATACCACCTTGCCCAGCTAAGCTATTTTTTTTTTTTTTTGAGATGTAGTCTTTGTCACCCAGGCTGGAGGGCAGTGGTGCCATCTTGGCTCACTGCAGTGTCCACTTCCTGGGTTCAAGCGATTCTCCTGCCTTAGCCTCCCGAGTAGCTGGGATTACAGGTGCCTGCCACCACGCCCAGCTAATTTTTGTATTTTTAGTAGAGATGGGGTTTCACCAGTAGTTGGCCAGTCTGGTTTCAAACTCCTGACCTCGTGATCCACCTGCCTTGGCCTCCCAAAGTGCTGGGATTACAGGTGTGAGCCACTGCTCCCGGCCTATTCTTTTTTTTTTGTATTTATTTATTTATTTATTTGTAGTGACAGGGTTTCACCACATTGCCGAGGCTGGTCTCAAATTCTTGGGCTCAAGGGGTCCGCCCGCCTCAACCTCCCAAAGTGTTGGGATTATAGGCATGAGCCACTGTGCCTGGTCCTAGAGTTTATGCTTATTTTTTATTTATTTATTTATTTATTTATTTATTTATTGAGACAGAGACTAGCTGTGTCGCCCAGGCAGTGGCGTGATCTTGGCTTACTGCAATCCCTATCTTCTGGGTTCAAGCCATTCCCGTGCTTCAGCCTCTCAAGTAGCTGGGATTACAGGCATGCGCCACCATGCCCAGCTAAGTTTTGTATTTTTAGCAGAGACGGGGTTTCACCATGTTGGCCAGGCTGGTCTCAACTCCTTACCTCAGGTGATCCGCCCACCTCGGCCTCCCAAAGTGCTGGGATTACAGGTGTGAGCCACCATGCCCAGCCTATGCTTCTAATCACCACACTATATTTCCTCTGAATAGAGGTTAAGACTTGAATCAACTGGATTTGATGCTACTGAGTAGGAGTAGACAAGAGAGGTTTGCAAGGAAATTACTCTTCCATGATGTGAGAGTATGGGCTAAAATGTTTCATAGAACAAAAATACCATGAATAAAGTTTAAAAAGAGGAAACATACAGTGCACAAAGAATTAACATCTGGAATAGATAGTGAAAACAAATGTATATAAGAAAAAGACAACCCTATAGAGAAACGGACAAATGTGTAAATAGACAATAGATGAAGAAGAATGAAATAAAACTGACCACATAAAGAAGATGCTTAACTGCGCTAGTGACGCTGGCATGCAAAGGAAAATAATAGAGAGATCCATTTTATCCCACACTGGCTAAAACTGAAATTTGAAAATATCAGTTTTGTGGAAAAGTGAATATTCTTGGTAGAAGTATAAACCAGGATAGCCACTGCCAGGGGTGGGGGTAGATTTGGCAGTATTAATTGTAAAATATTAAAATTAAGTAATCTTTGAAGTAATATTGATTATAATGAAAAACACTGCTCCAGACATTCTAATTTAACTTTTTTATTCTACAGATAAACAGGAGTTCAAACAGAGGTATGCAAAATATTTAACTGGAAACATTTTTTGCATAATAGTTTAAAATTAGAAAAATGTAATTTCAGCAGGTAAATAAACTATGGTAATCATTTACTCATTCTCTAAACACATATTTGTTGATTTTTTACTAGGTATTAGGCATTATTCTGAACATTGAGGATAAATTGACAGTTATCTTTGTGAACTA
Organism: Theropithecus gelada; assembly: GCF_003255815.1. Lineage (NCBI taxonomy): Eukaryota > Metazoa > Chordata > Mammalia > Primates > Cercopithecidae > Theropithecus > Theropithecus gelada. The sequence goes on along the minus strand of NC_037671.1, from coordinate 72,215,250 downwards.
GAGAAAGATGATAGGGTGGGTCAGGGGCTAATTAATATTCTCCAGCCCAGACCCTTCCCCTTAATTCTTTGTTACGTCTTGATAGAATGATTTCAGTTTGTTCTGTAAATCACACTGGACTCCCCTGTAATGACTACAGAAACAAAAAGGTTTTTTATATGGATATATGGGTATACCCCAATTTCAAGGTATAAAGGCACAATAGCAGACTCTAGGAATGAGGAAAGCTGGAAAGGAAGGGGCCATGCTGATACTGACCATCAAGAAAAGCTTGAAGAGATGTCTCAGATACCCTGATGACTTACTTTTCACTGAAATGCAAAGAAATTGGCATCTTCGATATGCTTCCAAAGATTGTGCCCTCCCCCCTGGACAGCTTTTAATGAAGGCAGGACTACAGCAAGAGAAACAGCCAGATAATTGGTTAAAAAGAAAGACTTGCAGGGGCTTGTTTCTTATTATGTTTATATGGTAAATGCCTAGTTAGGACAAAGACAAAGAGCTTGATCATGGTTTGCTCACACTATCCCTGGTGAATAGATTCAATTACAAAAGAGATTGATGCCTCAACCATAGCAAAAACCTTGTCAAGCTCTCAACTTAGACCACAACATGCTTGTTTAAAAGTGTGGAGAAAGGGCCAAGAGAGGAAACAACATGACAAGGAGTTTATAAATCTAAAGGATGACTTTCTCTCTGCATCTAACTAGTATGTGACTGCTTCTGCATTCCCTTTGATCTGTTCTTGGCTTTCTGAATGTAAATATTTTTGTCCTAAAAATTGGGGACCAGATCTGGTCCTCTCAAGGGGAAGTAAGAAGAACCCCAATGTCTTTTTTCTTCCAGCTAATTTAAAATAATTGGATTTAGCCAGTTGTGGTAGTGCATGGCTGTAGTCCTAGTTATTCAGGAAGCTAGGGCAGGAGGATGGCTTGAGCCCAGGAACTCCAGGCTAGTGCGCTATAACTGCCGCTATGAATAGCCACTGCACTCCAGCCTGGGTGACAGAGCGAGACTCCGTCTCAAAAAAAAAAAAAAAAAAAAAAAAAAAGTGTATTGGATTTGTCAGCAGAAAGCCTTCCAAAATGAGGAAAGATGGGACCTGGACTCAGTAAAAATCCCAGCCTCCCAGAGTGCTGGGAGTACAGGTGTGAGCTACCATGCCTGGCCTAGATATTTCATATATATGAAATCATACTGTATTTGTCTGAGGGTCAAAGAGTTTTACTTGGCCATGAATATCAGACAGCACAAGTTGCTCTTAACTATTTAAAGATGAATTATAATCAAGAACCAGAAAGGGCCAGGCCTGGTGACTCACACCTGTAATCCCAGCACTTTGGGAGGCTGAGGCAAGTGGATCACGAGGTCAGGAGATCGAGGCCGTCCTGGCCAACATGGTGAAACCCTATCTCTACGAAAAATGCAAAAATTAGCCGGATGTGGTAGTGTGCGCCTGTAGTCCCAGCTACTTGGGAGGCTGAGGCAGAAGAATCTCTTGAACCTGGGAGGCAGAGGTTGCAGTGAGTCAAGATCATGCCACTGCACTCTAGTCTGGCGACAGAGTGAGACTCCGTCTCAAAAAAAAAAAAAAAAAAAAAATTCCCAACAAGACCCCAGACATCCTCAGTTGGTTACTATTGTTAGAGAATCCCCAAACCAAATTCCTAGGGAAGGCTATGCCTTGCTCTTTGTTTTTGTTTATTCTTTTGAGACGAACTCTGTCACCCAGGCTGGATTGGAGTGGTACGATGAAAGCTCACTGAAGTCTTGACCTCCTGGGCTCAAGCAATCTTCCTACCTCAGCCTCTCAAGTAGCTGGGACTATAGGTCCATGCCACCATGCCCAGCTAATTTTAGTATTTTTTGTAGAGATGGAGTTTCGCCATGTTGCCCAGGCTGGTCTCAAGCTCTTGGGCTCAAGCTGTCTGCCTGCCTCAGCCTCCTAAAGTATTAGGATTACAGGCTTGAGCCACTGTGCCCCACTGGCCATGCCTTTTAATATATATTAGTCAGAACCTTCTTTGAGAAATTTTTGGTAAGGATCTGCTGGTAATTTTAATTATGTTAACTCAGGTGCACCTCTAGATAATTTACTTAAAGCATTTTATTTTATAAACATTAAGCCCATGTCTTAGTAGAAAGAATATAAACCTTAACATAAGGAGAGTTGGGTTCCAGTTCGAACTCCACCATTTACTGGTTAGACACCTGTTGAAACTTACCTTAAAATCAGTTTCCTGATAGTAAAATGGGGATAACAGGAGTGTGGATTATATAAGATGAGACACGTGGAAATGTCTTACCAACTGACAGGCACCCTTCTCCTACCATGGTAAACTGTCTGTTAATAGTTTTAAGAACTTTCTATCCTGCTGCTTTTTGATGACTAAATATCATTTGTAACGCCAGACTGCCTGACTGGCTTATATCTAAAGCAAGTCTATAAAGCAAATGTTGAAAGAGTTCAGATTGTTCACAGACTGCCAATAAAAATTGTCTACACATAATGGCCATTTTTTAATGAGAATAATATTTTCTATAAGTTTATAAATAATATACTCAACAGTTGTTCAATGAAGCTATTTTCTAGAAATGAATTGTTCAATGTTATAATGCTCCTGAGGCCTAGCACAGCACCTGCCAAATAGTAGGCACTAAATAATTATTTGTTGAATAAATGAATGAAAGTCTTCTTAATGGCTAGGAATTTATTCTAATACTGAATAAAAAAGGACCTGTAAAGGAGTGAAGCACATTCTAAATTACTAAGCCTAAGGAGATAAATGTATATGCCTGACCTTTGGAAAGTAATCCACTTTGATTTTACTAAAACATTCCTAGGGAAGAATCTCATGATTGTCTAAGGTACCACAGTATTTCTAACTCCATTCAAACTTCAGGCTCGACAATCATGGCTCTGTGCTAGTTTTTATTACACAAATTTCTAGAAAATACTTCTTCTCATAAAGATCTGTATAAACTTAGTGTAGTTTAAGGAGTCTGACCTATCACCTTTTTTTTTTTTTTTTTTGAAACAGGGTCTCACTCTGTTACCCAGGCTGGAGTGCAGTGGCGCGATCTTGGCTCACTGCAACCTCCACCTCCCAGGTTCAAGCGATTCTCCAGCCTCAGCCTCCTGAGTAGCTGGGATGAAAGGGACCTGCCACCGCACCCAGTTAATTTTTGTATTTTTAGTAGAGATGGAGTTTCACTATGTTGGCCAGGCTGGTCTTGAACTCCCGACCTCAGGTGATCTGCCTGCCTCGGCCTCCCAAAGTGCTGGGATTGCAGGCATGAGCCAACGTGCCTGGTGTGACCTGTCACTTTCTTTTTTTTTTGAGACGGAGTCTCGCTCTGTCCCCCAGGCTGGAGTGCAGTGGCGCGATCTTGGCTCACTGCAAGCTCCGCCTCCTGGGTTTACGCCATTCTCCTGCCTCAGCCTCCCGCGTAGCTGGGACTACAGGCGCCCGCCACCTCACCCGGCTAGTTTTTTGTAGTTTTAGTAGAGACGGGGTTTCACCGTGTTAGCCAGGATGGTCTCGATCTCCTGACCTTGTGATCCGCCCGCCTCGGCCTCCCAAAGTGCTGGGATTACAGGCTTGAGCCACCGCGCCCGGCGACCTGTCACTTTCTAATGACCGCAAGCAATAATCCCACTAAAGGATGCTTGCCTGAAGCATTTTCTTGAGGAAACTGGTTAAAAAAAAAAAAAAAAAAAGCCAGGAGTTGTGGCTAACACCTGTAATCCCAGCACTTTGGGAGGCCAAGAAGTGGTGGTGGGGGGTGGATCACCTGAAGTCAGGAGTTCAAGACCAGCCTGGCCAACATGATGAAACCTTGTCTCTATTAAAAACGCAAAAATTATCTGGACGTAGTGACATGCCCCTATAATCCCAGCTACTCAGGAGGCTGAGGTGGGAGAATTGCTTGAACCTAGGAGGCAGAGGCTGCAGTGAGCCAAGCATCTGACTACTGCCCTCCAGCCTGGGTGACAGAGTGAGAGACCCTGTCTCCAAAAAAAAAAAAAAACCTTATTATTATTTTTTTTTTTTAGTAAACCAATAATTGAAAAAAATTCAGATAAGTCATTTTCATTTGAATTTAAAATTTTGTTTTTTGAATATATAATATCTTTATTGCGTTCAAAATTCAAAAAGTGCTTTTAATGAAAAAGATACTCGCCAAATCCTGTCTGTCAGTTATACAGTATCATTTCTTGTAAGAAACCTGTTTCTTTTTTTTTTTTTTTTTTTGCTTTTTTCTTTTTTTTTTGAGACGGAGTCTCACTGTGTCTCCCAGGCTGGAGTGCAGTGGCGCGATCTCGGCTCACTGCAAGCTCCGCCCCCGCGGTTCACGCCATTCTCCCGCCTCAGCCTCCCAAGTAGCTGGGACTACAGGCGCCCGCTACCGCGCCCGGCTAGTTTTTTGTATTTTTAGTAGAGACGGGGTTTCACCATGTTAGCCAGGATAGTCTCGATCTCCTGACCTTGTGATCCACCCGCCTCGGCCTCCCAAAGTGCTGGGATTACAGGCTTGAGCCACCGCGCCCGGCATTTTTGCTTTTTTCTTTTTGAGACGGACTCTCGCTGTTGTCCCTCAAGCTGGAGTGCAGTGGGGCAATCTCGGCTCACTGCAAACTCCGCCTCCCAGGTCATTCTCTTGCCTCAGCCTCCCGAGTAGCTGGGACTACAGGCACCTGACACCATGCCTGGCTAATTTTTTGTATTTTTAGTAGAGATAGGGTTTCACTGTGTTAGCCAGGATGGTCTCGATCTCCTGACCTTGTGATCCGCCCGCCTTGGCCTCCCAAAGTGCTGGGATTATAGGCGTGAGCCACCACGCCCGGCTGTAAAAAACCTGTTTCTAATTTATTGTGTACCCTTAGTTCTCAGATAAATACACATACACAATTTCTTTTCTTCCTTTTTGTGTATAGATGGCATCATACAGTACACTCTTTAGCACCTGGCCATTTTTTAACTTAATATATCTTGTGGGTGGTTGCATTTTAGAGCAGAAACACTTTCTCGTAATTTCTTATAGCTATGTAGTCTTTTATTTATTTATTTATTTTTTAATTTTTTTTTTTTTTTTGAGACGGAGTCACGCTCTGTCGCCCAGGCTGGAGCGCAGTGGCGCGATCTCGGCTCACTGCAAGCTCCGCCTCCCGGGTTCACGCCATTCTCCCGCCTCAGCCTCCGAGTAGCTGGGACTACAGGCGCCCGCCACCACACCCGGCTAGTTTTTTGTATTTTTTTTAGTAGAGACGGGGTTTCACCATGTTAGCCAGGATGGTCTCGATCTCCTGACCTCGTGATCCACCCGCCTCGGCCTCCCAAAGTGCTGGGATTACAGGCTTGAGCCACCGCGCCCGGCCTATTTTTAAATTTTAAGACAGAGTCTCATTCTGTTGCCCAGGCTGCAGTGCAGTGGTCCAATCTCAGCTCACTGCAACCTCTGCCCCCCTGGCTCAAGTGATTCTCCTGCCTCAGCCTCCCTAGGAGCTGGGATTACAGGCACGCAGCACCACGCCTAGCTAATTTTTGTATTTTTAGTAGAGATGGGGTTTCTCCATGTTGGCCAGGCTGGTCTCAAACTCCTGACCTCAAGTGATCCACCCACCTTGGCCTCCCAAAGTGCTGGGATTACAGGCATGAGTCACTGTGCCCAGCCTGAATCTTTTTATGTTTATTGTCTGTGGATTTTGTTTCATTCTTAGGAATGCCCTCCTTATTCCATGACTGTAAAATATTTGCTAATGGTTTCCTCTGGTATGGTTTGAGTTTTCTTTTTTACATTTAAATGTTTGATGTTCCTGAGGTGTGATTCGATTTAGGTTGTTAGGTATAGTTCAAATGAATTTTTATTATTTTTATTATTTTACATATATATTTAAATCTAATTTTATTGTTTGTTGTTGTTGTTGTTGTTTTTGGAGACAGAGCCTCACTCTGTCACCCAGGCTGGAGTGCAGTGGTGTGATCAAAGCTCACTGCAGCCTCAAATTCCTGGGCTCCAGTTATCTTCCCACCTCAATCTCCTGAGCAGCTGGGACTACAGGCATGGACCACTATGCCTGGCCAATTTTTCAATTATTTTTATTTTTGTGGAGACAAGGTTTCACCGTCTTGCCCAGGCTCATCTCAAGCTCCTTGGCTCAAGTGATCCTCCCTCCTTTACCTTCCAGAGTGCTGAGATTACAGGTGTGCCCCACTGTACCTGGCCTCAGATGGATTTTTAATAGGTTAACCTGTTTATTCCAATGATAATTCAATCCTTGATTGAGTAGTCTGCCTTTTCCACAGTAATTTGAATTGTCTCCTTTATTAAATTTCTATGTATATATATGGGTGTATTTTTGGTTTTCTGTTCTATTTCATTGATTGGTCTTTTCATGCATTAATAAAATTATAGCCTTTTATTTATTGAAGTATTGTACTATTTAGTACATGGATAGGACTAAGCCTTTTTCATGCCTGTTTTTTGTAGAACTTGTAGTTTAGGAATTACTTTAAAATTTTTACATGGTTTAAAAAATCAAAAGGATGATCTTTTATGACATAAAATTATATAAAATTCAGTTTGTGTTTATAAATAAAGGTTTTTGTTTTTTTTTAATTTATTTTTTGAGACGGAGTCTCGCTGTGTCTCCCAGGCTGGAATGCAGTGGCGCGATCTCGGCTCACTGCAAGCTCCGCCTTCCGGGTTCACGCCATTCTCCTGCCTCAGCCTCCCGAGTAGCTGGGACTACAGGCGCCCGCCACCACGCCCGGCTTTTTTGTATTTTTAGTAGAGACGGGGTTTCACCCTGTTAGCCAGGATGGTCTCGATCTCCTGACCTTGTGATCCGTCCGCCTCGGCTTCCCAGAGTGCTGGGATTACAGGCGTGAGCCACCGCGCCCAGCCTAAATAAAGTTTTATTGGGACAGAGCAGTACCCATCATTTATGTATTGCCTCTGACCCCTTTTGCACTGCATTCGATGAGTGGATAATTTATTTTTTTTTTTTCGAGGTAGGATCTCAGTCTGTTGCCCAGGCTGCAGTGCAGTGGCATGATCTCAGCTCACTGCAATCTTCGCTTACCTGTCTCAGGCCGTTCTCCAGCCTCAGACTCCTGAGTAGCTGTGACTATAGTCATGAGCCACCATGGTTGGCTAATTTTTTTTTTTTTTAATTTTTAAAATTCTATTTATTTATTTATTTATTTATTTTTTGTCTTTTGAAGAAATGGGGTTTTGCCATGTTGCCCAGGCTGGTCTCCAGCTGCTGAGTTCAAAGCGAACCACCTGCCTTGGCCTCCCAAAGTGCTGGGATTACAGGTGTGAGCCATTGAACCCAGCCTGAGTGAGGCTGGTTTTGACACAGACTTCATGCCACAGAGTATAAAATATTTACTGTCTGGCCTTTTATAGAAAATGTTTGTCTGACAATTGCTCTAACTTACCAGAAGAGCTAATTTACTCTAAATACATTGTGATATCTGTAGAAAAATTTTCAACGAAATAATTATTAGGATATGATTTAGGGCCAGCGCAGTGGCTCACACCTGTAATCCCTCCAGTTTGGGAGGCTGAGGAAGGCAGATTGCTTGAGCCCACAAGTTAGAGATCAGCCTGGGCAACATAGGGAGACCCCCATCTCTACAAAAAATAGGAAAATTAGCTGGGCGTGGTGGCTCAGGCCTGTAGTGCCAGCTACCCAGGAGGCTGAGGCATAAGAATTGTTTGAGCCTGGGAGGTGGAGGTTGCAGTGAACCCAGATTCCACCACTGCAGTCCAGCCTGCGTGACACGGTGAGACCGTGTTGGAAAAGAATTAAAAATTTAAAAAAAGGATGATTTAGGCCAAGGCCTGGGCCCTGTGGCTTATGCCTATAATCCCTCTACTTTGGGAGGCTGAAATGGGCCAATCTCTTGACCCCAGTAGTTCAAGATCAGCCTGGGCTACTCAGGAGGCTGAGATGGGAGGATTGAATGAGTCCGGAAGGCTAAGGGTGCAGTGAGCTGTGATCTTGCTACTGTACTCCAGCATGGAGGACAGAACGAGACCCTGTCTCAGAAAAAAAAAAAAGAAAGAAAAGAAAAAGAAAAAGAACATTTTTTAAAAAAAGGATAAGATTTAATTTAAATTATTTTTGTCATCAAACTGTGTACTTCCTTGAGTGCGAAATAGCTGAATCTATGGTTTTAGTACAGTTGCAATTATGTGAGTTTTCTCATGTCCAAAATAGAAGACATTGAAACATTTCTTTTTATGTTTATATTTTCCGGTATACATTCAGTGATACTTAAAAATTCAGATGGGAGTGAAACTTTTTATGCATTAGATGTAAATATTTTTCTGGTACATGTTTAGGTTAGAGGGCCGATGATTGGCTTTCTATAGTATTTTTGTTTGCTATAGGTTCTTTGATTCAACATTAAGTCTAGTGTCCTTGAGAATAATTTTTTGACTTTTATTAAATTTATTGAAGCTATTCCCAGTGTATTTTCTCAGGTTTGATAGAAATATCACTGCAGACTTTCTCATACTAGTTGTATTAATAGGATTTCTCTCCAGCAAGCTACATAGTAAGATAATTCCAACTGAAGGACTTTGATTTTTAATGTATAAATAGGACTTTTTCTCTCATTTATTTATTTTTCGCTACACGATAAAGTGGTAAGGATTTTTCTATAATATTAGTTTTTTGGTACTCAATAAGGCCAGAACTACTGCATATACATTTTAATTATAAATTATTTGATGCTAGGGTGGGCACAGTGGCTCAGCCTGTAATCCCAGAACTTTGGGAGGCCGAGGCGGGTGGATCGCTTGAGGTCAGGAGTTTGATGACACCAGTCTGGCCGACATAGCAAAACCTGTTTCTACTAAAAATACAAAAATTAGCACGCTTGTAATCCCAGCTACTCAGGAGGCTGAGACAGGAGAATTCCTTGAACCCGGGAGGTGGAGGTTGCAGTGAGCCAAGATTGTGCCACTGCACTGCAGCCTGGGCAACAGAGTGAGACTCCATATCAAAAAAAAAAAAATTATGTGATGCTTAATATTATATAACTTGGAAAGTGCTTATGAATGAAAATAATCAAGATATACTTTGTGCTTTTCACTCTTGAGGTTTTATGTGATAAAACATTGCTACCTACAGTTCATTCTCCCTCCTTGGAAAGTGGAACATTGCTGATCTCAATCAAAATGAGAGAAGTATGTAAAAGGGACCAGAATTATGTAGCATGCTTTGAACCGCAAGTAACAGGAAACACTGGTCCAGTTGGATGCTAATAAAGCACTGTATTATTGCCAATAGCAGGCATTCTAGGCATATTATGCCAAGGGCTCAAATTCAGTTTCTTGGTTTGCCTCCCTTTCCACTTTGTGTTGGCTTCCTCTTCAGGTTGGTAGCAAAATACTTGTAGCTGATTCCAAAATCATATCCTGCTATAAACACTGTGAGAAGGAAAGAAGAGACAAGTTCTTTTTTGTGTCTCTCTTCAGAAATGAGACAACCTCTGCTGGAAGCCTCCTTTAGGTTTTACTTCATTTCAAAACTGGGACATGTGCCATTTCCTAAAGCAATCACTGGCAAGGGGAATTAGATTATCATGATTAGTCTAATCACCTGGAATTAAATTGATGTTAGGAGTTAGTGTCCATCAGCACTAAGCAGAGTTCTTTTTCTATGTTTTGACATCATGTGGGAGTTGAAAAACTGCAACTGTCAGCCAGAGATTGACAGAGTGATGGAGCCACTGAATAAGGAATGGATTTATGACCTGGGAACATGAGAAGCTATGCTAAATGAAACTCATACATTTGAAGCTGCCAATTTCTCATAGATTATCTATTTGTTCAAGTGTAAGGAATCTTGAGAACTCATGTAGGATGCAATAGAAACTATATTTTATTTGAGTGCATATTTGTTAACATATTCCTGCTTTTTAAATACTCTACAATCAGGCTGGGTGCAGTGTCTCATGCCTATAATCCCAGTGCTTTGGGCAGCTGAGTCGGGAGGATCACTTGAGCCCAGGAGTTTGAGACTGCAATGAGCTATGATCATGACACTATTCTCTGGCCTGGGCAATAGGGCAAGACCCTGTCTCTGAAAACAAAACAAAATAATAAAAACAAAAATAGGCCGGGCGCGGTGGCTCATGCCTGTAATCCCAGCACTTTGGGAGGTCGAGGTGGGCGGATCACGAGGTCAGGAGATCGAGACCATCCTGGCTAACACGGTGAAACCCCAACTCTACTAAAAATACAAAAAATTAGCTGGGCGCAGTGGCGAGCGCCAATAGTCCCAGTTACTCAGGAGGCTGAGGCAGGAGAATGGCGTGAACCTGGGAAGTGGAGTTTGCAGTGAGCCGAGATTGTGCCACTGCACTCCAGCCTGGGCAATAGAGAGAGACTCTGTCTCAAATAAATAAATAAATAAATAAATAAATAAATAAAATAAAAACAAAAATAAAAACCCCTTTACCATCAGAAAGTTATTGACACTTTTGGTTTCAGATGTGTCCGTCTTGCTGTGAGTCCACATCCAGCAGGGACAGGCAAAGCCAAGAGCACCAGGGCTCCTCTCTTTCCTGTGTGTGTGCACCTTCCCATGAATATACAAAATAAAGATGATTACTTACTCCATGTGTTACACTTGCAAATCTTTCCTTTTTTTATTGCTCTAAAATGTGAGGTAACCAAGATTGTGCATAAGTAGCAATAGACAACTTACTGCACACTATCTCTGACTCTGTTTCTGGTCCTATATGGTACTTTGTATAATATTATTTTGATAATTATGCATGAATAATTTTTCCAGTGGCACCAGCTGGCCCTAGCTGGCAGCCACCCCTTCCCAGTACATAAGTGCTTTGTTGTTTTTGAAAGATAATTTTTAAATGTTGAATATAATTTTTTTTTTCACCAAGAGAGTGGATTTCACTCTCACCTCGGCTGGAGTGCAATGGCATGATCATAACACACCTTGAACTCCTGAGTTCAAGCAATCCTCCTGCCTCAGCTTCCTGGTAGCCACCACATTGGTGAGCTGGATTTTTTTATTTTTTAAGCTTTAACACAAAAGTGAAATGGTTTCTTTATTTCACCAAAGGGTTAATAATTGAGAAAGTGATTATCAACATGTACACAAAGCTAATTAGAAGATTAGCTTTCTCAATAGAAATCCAAGTGTCCTGTTAACACTGATGTCACTTATAAATAAATGTTTTGAACCTTTACCTTTTATTTTTTTATTTTTGCCTCCCAACATAAAGGCCATACCAGAAAACCTCAGGAATGTAATAATTTATTTATAAGTTTTTTCTTCAAAAAATCCCTTAAAGTTCAGACATTAACACTGATATGCAATACCAAATAGCGCCACAGGACAGATGGAAACAGGAAAAGTCAGATGGTTGGCACTTAAAAGGACCAGTAATTAAGCAATTAAAAGTGGATTGGATTGTTGGTTAATATTTGTTCATTTGAAAGAATCAAGTGGCAGAGGTAGCCTCTTGGAAGAGGGAGATTAAGTCACACCTAATGCTTCCCCTCACTGACCAAGGGGCTGGGATATCTTGTTAACTACCTCTTTTCTGTTTAATTGCATTCTGTACTCTAATTTTCTCAGATCGTATATTCTATCTTATTTTTCCCTCTGGACAGAAAGAAATCTTTGTTTACTTCATCCTACGTCTTTTCTCTGAGAAAAGGCAGTCTCCTCTCACAGGGGAAAGAAAACCAGGAGGAAGGAGAGAGGAAGGAAGGGGAAGAAGGGAAGATGAGAGAGAGAAGAGAGAGGAGACAGAGACGGACAGAGAGAGGAGAGACAGAGCAGAGAGAGAGAAAGAGAAAAATGGAACATCAGATTAAAGTAGAAGACGTGGGAGAGAGGGGAAGGAAAGAGGGAGCAGGAAGGGGGATGCTCCAAGCTCTCAATTTCAGGACTGTGCAAAATGATTTTCCAGGAGATGCACATGTGGTCTCGTATTTCTCACAGTAGTCCACCCAGGCTCCCTCCTCAGGTCTGTCTCCCACTACCAAAACCCAATATAGCCAGTCTCGCTGCCTTACCTGGAGGGAGGACCAGGACCTGGTGCCAGGTCTGGGACTCCACTGCTGTCCCTGAACAGACTTGTTGGAGGCATTCACATTTCTCTCCACTCTTGGGGAAACAGCCTGCAACAGGAAAGGAGTGCGTGTTAGTGTTTTCTCAGGGCCACCTGGTGGTCCTAGCTTGCTGCACCCCGTTTTCTGACTGAGAGGAAGCAGCAAGTGTGACTTAATCTCCTTCTTGCAAGGGGATACCTCTTCCACTTGATTTTTTTTTTTGAGATGGATTCTTGCTCTATTGCCCAAGCTGGAGTACAGTGGTGCAATCTCCACTCACTGCAACCTCCACCTCCCAGGTCAAGCAATTCTCCTACCGCAGCCTCCCGAGTAGCTGAGATTACAGATGCACACCACTATGCCCAGCTAATTTTTGTATTTTTAGTAGAGATGGGGTTTCACCATGCTGGCCAGGCTGGTCTCGAACTTCTGACCTCAGGTGATCTGCCTGCCTCAGCCTCCCAAAGTACTGGGATTACAGGCGTGAGCCACTGCGCCCGGCCGTCCATTTGATTCTTTCAGATGGATGTCTGTGGGGCACAGAAAGGGGCTCAGCTGAGGGGGCTTATGGGTATTACCCAGGGTGCAGCCTCAGGTTGGGGTAACTGCTGTCGCTGCTGCCACAGCTGCAGGATGAAGAGGTGGAAAGACACTGGGGGAAATATGGAATCAAATTTTTAAAAATGTTTTATTTTGGAGCTACTTGCCCCAAATCTTGAAATCAGAAAGTCCTGAGGGCTCTATCTCAGAATTCATCCCACATGCATACATTTCAACCACTACTGCTCTATTCTAAAACATGTTGGGCTGGGTGCTGTGGCTTATGCCTGTAATTCCAGCACTTTGGGAGGCTCAGGTGGGTGGATCATCTGAGGTCAGGAGTTCCAGACAAGCCTGGCCGACATGGTGAAACCCCGTCTCTATTAAAAATACAAAAATTAGCTGGGCGTGGTGGTGCATGCCTGTCATCCCAGCTACTCAGGAGGCTGAGGCAGAAGAATTGCTTGAACCCAGGAGGCAGAGGTTACAGTGAATCGAGATCGTGCTGTTGCACTCCAGCCTGGGCGAAAAGACCAAAAGTGTGTCTCAAAAAAAAAAAAAAAAAGAAAAAAAAAGTTGACTTATTTTTTTTTTCCGAAATTCAAACCCAATGTGCAAAATAACCAAACTATTAGGATGCCTTTTATTTTGGTTTCTTGGAATGACCACTGTTAATAAAAATGTTTGCTCTTTTAATTTATATATAAAAAGGAATATTCAGGTTTGCTTGATGTTCTGCAAATTTTGAATGACTCAAACATATTATGAGTGTTCTTTTGGTTACCAAGCTTAGAATAACATAAAAAACTGACAAGTCAAAAGAAAAAAAATTTTTTTAGGTTATTTGTAATAAAATGATGTGTACTTCTAAAATTAAAAAATCTTGTTTATTTTATAGACTGGCATATAACTGTTAAGACCTTGATTATAAAAAAGAAAATGTCTTTGTCATTTATCAGTTGGTGACATTCATAATATACTTTATGGGGTAAATTAAAGTTCCTGGGGATTTGTTAGTGCCCTCCTTAACTCTCATGACAATTCTCCTTCTCTTACTTGAGAAGGGAGTGTTTGTGATCATCTGACCTGTTCTAGGGAACTGTCCATGCGTTTTATAGATATTTTGGAAAATTCTTTTTAAAATATTGATGTTTTGGCTGGGCGCGGTGGCTCAAGCCTGTAATCCCAGCACTTTGGGAGGCCGAGATGGGCGGATCACGAGGTCAGGAGATCGAGACCATCCTGGCTAACACGGTGAAACCCTGTCTCTACTAAAAAATACGAAAAACTAGCCGGGTGAGGTGGCGGGTGCCTGTAGTCCCAGCTACTCAGGAGGCTGAGGCAGGAGAATGGCGTAAACCCGGGAGGCGGAGCTTGCAGTGAGCTGAGATCCGGCCACTGCACCCCAGCCTTGGCGACAGAGCGAGACTCCGTCTCAAAAAAAAAAAAATATATATATATATAGAGAGAGAGAGAGATAGATATAGATTTTCTTGTTAATAATTAATGTTTAGAAATGTAAACTAGAATTTTTCAAGTATTCTATGCTATCACGATTCTAAATTTACTGTTGGTGTATGACCTTCTCCCATAAGTTAAATTAGCTCAAGTGGCTGAATAGTTCTCCTTCATTCAGCAAAGGAGAGATTAAAAGAGGTAATATTTCTGAGTGGTGGAGGGACCTGCTTAAAAAAAAAAAAAGCAAATATTTATATAGGCAGTAGATATGTAATGAGTTGCTCCATATCAGAAAACTTTGGAAATTAAGAGGTTTTTCTGACCTCTTGTGGAAGTCTCATTAAAAATGACAAGAAATTGGCCGGGTGCGGTGGCTCAAGCCTGTAATCCCAGCACTTTGGGAGGCCGAGACGGGTGGANGCGCCTGTAGTCCCAGCTACTCGGGAGGCTGAGGCAGGAGAATGGCGTGAACCCGGGAGGCGGAGCTTGCAGTGAGCTGAGATCCGGCCACCACACTCCAGCCTGGGTGACAGAGCGAGACTCCGTCTCAAAAAAAAAAAAAAAGGCAAGAAATTAAAGAACTTTTAGAAGCTTTGCTGTTACCTAAGGGGGTAGCCATATAATAAAATGGAGATTCATTCAAAGTCTGATAACCCGGAATCCTGAGGAAATAATTTACCACCATGCTAAACAAGTAGCACTAACCAAAGCAGTTGCCATACTTATGGTTTGTAAATACATTCTAGTCATTGTCTGCTTATCTACAGAATGGATTGAGGATATTCCTGATAGACAGCCAAGGTTTTGCTGATAAAATTGCCTGACTGTTATTCTGGACTTAAGGAATTCCAACGTGTTCTTCAGTGATTGGGTGGTGGGGGTGTGTGTGGCACACGTTTCCCATGACTGTTATAAAAAAAGCTCCAAAATGCCTTTTTTTTTTTTTTTTTTTTTTTGAGACGGAGTCTCGCTCTGTCGCCCAGGCTGGAGTGCAGTGGCCGGATCTCAGCTCACTGCAAGCTCCGCCTCCCGGGTTCCCGCCATTCTCCTGCCTCAGCCTCCCGAGTAGCTGGAACTACAGGCGCCCGCCACCGCGCCCGGCTAGTTTTTTGTATTTTTTTAGTAGAGACGGGGTTTCACCATGTTAGCCAGGATGGTCTCGATCTCCTGACCTCGTGATCCGCCCGTCTCGGCCTCCCAAAGTGCTGGGATTACAGGCTTGAGCCACCGCGCCCGGCCCAAAATGCCTTTTAACAATAATAAACACACTTGCTGTACCAAATGAATATTTAGAACAATTAGAAAGAAAAAAAATGAATTCTAACACTAAATTTGAGAATGCTCTGCAAGACTTGAACTTCCATGGCTTGGGAATTGCTAATTAGCCTCAATGGCAATATCAACTCCTTCTGGGATCCATAGGCTACTCCATGCAGTTAGGAATTCACTTCTTGAACCTGTACTCTGCCATATCACAAGCTCACATTTCTAAATACTACAAAGGATTCATTTGATGCATCTAGCTTTTAATAGGTAACAACAATCTTCCCCAAATATCCATCTAATTAGTCTCTGTATGACTAGAAATCTGAAGATTTAGTCTTTTGGAAAAGACTTCTAAAAATCAGAGGAAAAACTACCCTTGTCCTCAATGGAAAGGAATTCACTGAGGAACCATAAACTGAGGATTCTTAAGTATCTTCCAGAAGAATGATCTTCAGAAGAAGACGACCAAACCAATAGCTTCAGATCAAGCTGTTGATGATACCAAGTAGACACTTTCACCCAAGACAATAAAACAAGATACATGTTCTGGTATCTTTGCCTTCCTTTAAAAATTTTGCTCTGGTTATCAAAGTGCCTAGTTGTCCCCTAGAGGCCAATGAACAGTTTTTAAGATTCTTTCACAAATTATATTTTATCTTAATCTTCTGTAGTACAGAATTTCCATGCCACCTAAGGAAAGGCAAAACTTTCTTGTGCTTTTTTTGCAGACTATAGCTATTGTTTTTAAATTTTTATCATTATATTTTAAGAGACAGGGTCTTGCTCTGTCACCCAGGCTGTAGTGCTGTGATACTAACTCACTACAGGCTCAAGCAATTTTCCCACCTCAGCCTCCCGAATAGCTGGGACTACAGTTGTACAGCACCTCACCTGGCTATTTTTTTTAGTTTTTAGTAAAGACGAAGTCTTGCTTTGTTGCCGGATCTGGTCTCAAAATCTTGGCTTATCCCCCACCCCCAACCCCCTGCCCTGGCCTCCCAAAGTGCTAGGATTACAGGCATGAGTCGCCACTCCCCGATTTATTGTTTTAAATCTAACTGACTAATGCAGTTTTTATCCTCTACCTGATTCTACTAACAAAAATTTAATAGGTATTCAACACTTCAAAAGGTAGATTTTCTTCTATACGTTTCTTCTGGAATTTGAATTTTCTTGACAGTATTAATTTTTACCTTCAGTTTTATCAGTATTGAACACTGACCTGAAACAACAAAGGATGTCTGCTGACATTATTGCAATAATGTATTGAGTCTCTCCTTGCAATGCTAGTCCTTAATCTTCAGTGACTCCCCAGCCTCCACTCAAGCTATGTTCACATGTTGAAGAATTAATTGTCCTGCTCTCACTGTGATAAATGACACTTACACATCCCATACCCCTTTCAGTTTGTGCAGCACTAAGGCACTACTTTTTATGTGGATATCAGGTCACCTGATCATTATACAAACTTATCTAGTGTAATATGGAGTGAGCTTTAGACTATTATATTAATAATATTTTTCAATATTTTAAACATCTACTCCTATAGGAAATGATGTTTCTCTGAGAAAGGTACCCAGACCTAAAATGAGGCAAGTATGGACTATTCAGGAGACCTTCCAGGAGAGATGACCGACTCCCTCTTCATCTATACTCTGGGAGCTCCAATTCCAGTAATAGGAATAATATGACTAGAAAAGGTGATCCAAAATGTGTCTCTGGTCCCAGCAGAAATCAATAGATGACACTACTTCTTTTCTGGAGGTCCAGCAACCTAGCTTAAAGTTTCATGGTGGTTTTGAATGATTTCATAGTTTTTGGTTTCTTCTTGGCTAGCCAAGGACAGCTTTTGTTTGATAGCAAATGCTGTTTGCAGCACCCCCCTAAAACATTACTGTTCAGGCAGAACAGTTTTATGGGAAAGTTAAAAGACTACCTGTCTCTCTAGAACAGATTCAGATGGAGTTGGGACATGATTTCATGGTCTGGTTTTGAAATCTAGTTATTTGTTTTTGCAACCTATTGCTAGGATTAATAGCTATTTTGTTTCCATTACTTACCTGAATTTCACTAGTACATCTTGTTCAGCCTTAAATGCTACTGTGCAGTCATTATACATTCACTATGTATCTTATGCGAAAAATGTACATGAGGGACCAACTGTATGCAGATGCAGAGAACGTTCTCTGGATAAACTTGTGACAAGTGGATTCTGACAGTGGTGTAGATCTGAACGCCCAGATGAAAGTCCTGATGGCTGACTTTGTCTTTGGTCAAAAGGGGAGGCTGAAGAGTGAAAAAGCACCTAGGAACTTGTAGTTGGGAGCTGAGAGGCATAGTTGAATCTTCCCTACCAAACATAAACATCTCCTGCTAAATATTTTAACCAGTCAAGGTTGCTCAGTGATTGTCACGCAACAAGATGTAGAAAGTCCATCTGTAACTATATTTGAAACCAGAGAGAGAGAACATTCTGCAATGAAGACCACATTAATCTCTTTACTTCCCTTCCTAGATAAATTTACCAGGATCATCACCAAATTGCCCCATTTTAGAAAACTGGCCCCTACTCCCTAAACACTTCTTAGATTCACCTATTCAACTTCTACAATCAGCTCCCTACAACAGTCTTCTGTTTCTGTAAAGTTTATTTTCCTATGTTGTTTGCTCTCCCTTGATGCAGCACACCAAACTCCGTCTTGTTGGAATACACCATGTGGTCATTGGGTGACTGCCAGCACCTGTGCAAATCTAGGGAGCCCATTTGAAGACTTCCTGCACCTCTATCTTTCAACCCCTGCCCTGGTTCATACCCAGTAGATCTGCTCCCAAATCCTTTGGATTTAGAGTGAAGAAATATTTTGATTCCGGGGCATTAGAAAGGCAAGCACTAATCAAATAAGATTAAGTTTGGCATGAAAGGATTAAGCTCAGAACAGATAATTACTTGGAATGAATTATCTTGGGAAGAGCTACCAGGATTGTACACTCACCCTAAGGTAGTCCAAGGGGCAGGTTGTTGGGTTCCTATGTTAAGGACAGAGCCTAGGCCCTCCCTCACTTTTCCAAGTCTTTTGCTAACCAATTTCTTGGACTTGTCCTTATTCTGTATCAGGTCGGAGCAGAGCATGGACATGGGAACTAGTGCTCTCAGCAAGAAGCCGTGGTGGACCCTGCCTGAAAACTTTCATGCTCCAATGGTGTTCCACATGGAAGAGGACCAGGAGGAGCTCATCTTTGGTGAGTGGCCCTTGCTAACGTCCCCGCCTTAATCCTTGTCTTCTCGGTTTTCAATCTTTTCCTCCTTTTCCACCTTCATCAGTCACACATCCGTTCCCCCAAGGCCACCTCCCGACTCCCCAAGGGCTGGTGCTTGACAGACCCTCCTCTCACCTCTTATGCTCACAGGGCACGATGACACATACCTTCGCTGCATTGAGGTGCACAGCCACACCCTTATTCAGCTGGAGAGTTGGTTCACAGCTACAGGCCAGACTCGTGTGACTGTAGTCGGACCACATAGGGCAAGGCAGTGGCTGCTGCACATGTTCTGTTGCGTGGGGAGCCAGGACTCCTATCATCATGCTCGAGGTAGGTATTCTTGGCTGAACTGTGGTTTTGGACTTGGTGGTGGAGTTCTGGCTAAGTTGTGTGGTATCTTGGATTCTTGAAGAATCCCTTTGTGGCTAGGGAATCCAGGTACTTCCCAGAGTCCATTGGGAAGAAAAGTGCTCATTTTTTTGTGGCATGAGATTGCTTAAGGTGGAGAAGGTAGCTGGGAGGTGTAAATGGGTTACCTTGGAAGGCCTGGGCTGGGGTGACATCCTCCCTGCAGCCTCCCTGATGGAGTCCAGGCCCGCCAATGGGCCCTAGTTATGGGCCCTGGTTCATTAGCCCTGGGCACATCTTTTGCAGGCCTGGAGATGCTGGAACATGTCCGAAGCCAGCCCCTGACCAATGATGACCTGGTCACTTCCATTAGTGTGCCACCGTACACTGGAGACCTGTCTTTGGCTCCCAGGATAAGTGGAACCATCTGTCTTAGCGTTCCTCAGCCTTCCCCTTACCAAGTGATTGGTTGTTCGGGATTCCATTTGAGTTCACTGTATCCGTAATTAAGGACTGATCTCCTCTGGGAAGCGGGGATGAGAGGAGAAGTCTTGGCTTCGCTTTTGGTGAGAAAGACATGAAAGACACTGAAGAAAGTTTGAATTTGTGGCTGGGACCTGTCCCTCTCAGGTCTTGTAGACATGTGTCTGAGGGAAGTCTCCCGAATGTAAGAAAGTGTTATTGGCAAAGCAATCCAATAAAATAAGCTACCTATGATGCAAAGCCTTCGATGTGCTGTCCTCTTTCCTTAGGATGAACTTATTCACCCCAGGATTTTCCTGGACCTTCAAGTGCACACAAATGGGGAGAACGGAAAGGTGGGAGGAAGGGTCCAGATAGAGATGGAAAGTGTTCCTACCCCAACTACCTGGTGAAGTAGGCAACCAGGGAATCTGGTGAACATGAGGTAGCCAGCATTGTCCCTGATTGCCCAAGTTTGTGGGTGGGGGTGGAGGGGGTGGTTTTCAGGGAGCAATGGGTTTTGAAGTCCCTCATGCCATGAATTAAATACGAAGGATTCCTGAAACTCCATTGAAGAACATTTTCTGATTGCCAAGTCTATATGTGGATCTCTCTAGGCAAGATTATGGCAAGCTAAACCTGTCCTCAGTAGAACTCTTCCTCTTCAAATTTGCCCCTTCTCCAGCAGCCTGTATCTTAATAATGAGGCAATTGCAGTACCCTAGGAGAGTGACGATGGTGACTTGGACCAGAGTGGAGTGGCTGAAGTGTTAGGAAGTGGTTGAATTTGGAACATAATTTGAAGCCAGCAAGATTTACTAATTACATGGTTTCCACAAGGCCAATTGCCAAATAAAAGTTAAAATATCATATTCACAGTAGAAAAACACTTAGAGAAAATGTTGAAAGAATTCAGGTTATAGTAGTCAAACACTATGGCTCATGCTTGCAATCCTAGCACTTTGGGAGGCCAAGAAGGGCTCAGGTTGGAGGCCAGCCTGGGTAACATGGTGAAACCCTGTCTCACCCAAGAACACAAAAAATTAACCTGGTGTGGTGGCACACACCTGTCATCCCAGCTGCTTAAAGTGGGCACTGGGGTTGCAGCATTGCTTGAGCCTGGGAGGCGGAGGTTGCAGTAAGCCAAGATCATGCCACCACACTCCAGCATAGGCGACAGAGTGAGACTCTGTCTCAAAAAAAAAAAAAAAAAAAAATTCAGGTTTATAGACTGTCATACAGACTGCCAAAATAAATTGTCTACACATAATGGCCACTTTTTTCTTTCTAGAAGTGAATTGTTCAGTTAGTCCTGAGGCCTAGCCCAGTGCCTTAATAATTATTTGTTGAAAAATGAATGAAAGTCTTTTTAATGGCTAGGAATGTATTCTAATATTGAAATAAAAAGAACCTGTAAAGGAGTGAAGCACATTCTAACTTGCTAGGCATAAAAAGATAAATGTATATCCCTGACCTTTGGACAATAATCAACATTGCTTTTACTAAAAATTTCCTAGGGAAAAATCTCATGATTGTCAAGGGTACCATAGTATTTCTAACTCCAATCAAACTTCTGGCAAAAGATCTGTGTATACTTTAGTACAGTTTAAGGAGTCTGAGCCGATGTTTTCTTTCTTTCTCTCTCTCTCTTTCTTTCTCTTTCTTTCTTTCTTTTTCCTTCCTTCTTTCCTCCCTTCCTCCCTCCCTTCCTTCCTTCCTTCCTTCCTTCCTTCCTTCCTTCCTTCCTTCCTTCCTTCCTTCCTTCCTTCCTTCCTTCCTTCCTTCCTTCCTCTCTTTCTCTCTTTCTTTCTCCTTCCTTCCTTCCTTCTTTCCTTCTTTCTTTCTTCTTTCTCTCTCTCTTTCTCTCTCTCTCTCTTTCTTCTTTAGATGGAATCTTGCTCTGTCGCCTAGGCTGGAGTGCAGTGGCATGATCTCAGCTCACTGCAACCCCTGTCTCCCAGGTTCAAGCGAGTCTCATGCCTCAGTCTCCCTGGGATTGCAGTGGGGTTACAAGCATGCCACCACGCCCGGCTAATATGTTGTAGTTTTAGTACAGATGAGGTTTTGCCATGTTGGCCAGGCTGGTCTCGGGCTATTGGCCTCAAGTGATCCACCTGCCTCAACCTCCCAAAGTGCTGGGATTACAGGCGTGAGCCACTGCGCCCAGCCGAGCTGTCATTTTCTAATGACCTATAAGCAATGATCCCGCTGAAGGATCCCTGTCTGAAGCATTTTCTTGGGGAAACTGGAGGAAAAAAAAAAAGAGCGAAAACAACCACAACAGGCTGGGTGCGATGGCTCACACCTGTAATCCTAGCACTTTGGGAGGCCGAGGCAGGCAGGTCACTTGAGGTCAGGAGTTCGAGACCACCTGGCCAACATGACAAAAACCTGTCTCTATGAAAAATACAAAAATTAGCTGGGTGTGGCAGTGGATGCCTGTAATCTCAGCTACTCAGGAGGCTGAGGCATGAGAAACACTTAAACCTGGGAGGCAGAGGTTGCAGTGAGCCAAGATCATGCTACTGCACTTCAGCCTGGGAGACAGTGAGACTCCATCTCAAAAACAAACAAAACAAAGCAAAAAACACCAAAAACCCAATAATGATGCTAAATGGATTTGTGTGTGTGTGTACGTGTGTGTTTTGCTACCATATTTTCTGTTCAATAAGGTCAATATTTATTTTCTCATAGAGAATGTCCTCTGAAGCCTTAAGATATGTTCTCTATGTGGAACTACTTTTTATTATACTGAACCAATAATTGAATATCAGCTGTGTCATTTTCATTTAAATGTAAAATTTTGTTTTTTGAATATATAATTTCTTTATTGGGTTAAAAATTTGAAAAATGCTTTTAGTGAGAAAGATACCCTCCAAATCCTGTCCTTCAGCAATACAGTATCATTTCTTGTAGGAAATCTGTTTCGAATTCCTTGTATACCTTTGGTTCTCAGATAAATACACATATACAATTTTTCTTTTTTATATACAGATTGCATCATACAATATACTCTTTAGCACCTTGCCTTTTTAAAAACTTAACAATAGGTCTTGCAGATGGTTGCATTTTAGAGCAGAAACACTTTCTCATAATTTCTTATAGCTATATAGTCTTCCATTGTATGGATATAGCATTCAACCCATTCCATATGGATTGGCTTTTAGGTCATTTCCAACCTTATGTTGTAACAAACTATACTGCAGCACTGCAGTGTGTATATGTCATTTTGCACATGTGTGAATATATCTGTGGGATAAATTATTAAAAGTACATTAAGGGATATAGCCAAGTTTCCTTCCTAATTGTTGACAATTTATACTTCTACCACATGTGTATGAGCATCTTATTTCCTTACACTCTCACCAATAATATCAAATATTTTTAATTTTTTCAGTCTTATCAATAGATGAAAAATGGTTTCTTAGTGCTATTTTAACTTGCATTTATCTTATTACGAGTGGCACTGAATATCTTCTTATTGGATTCCCATATGTGCTTCCCAATGCCTTTTCATTCATATGTATAGACAATTTATATTGTACTTTCTGTGACCTGTCTATATAGGCTGTTGTCCATCAAGTTGTTATTGATTTGTAGTACCTCTTGATATATTATAAACATTAGTGCTTTGTTTGTAAAATAAGCCACAAATACTTCTTTCCAGTATGTCCTTTGTTTTTTACATTGTTTGGGTGGTACTTGCTATGTAGATTTTTAATGTCTATGAGGTGAATTCATGAATCTTTTTAAGTTTATTGCCTCTGGATTTTGTTTAGTTCTTAGGAATGTCCTCCTTATCCCAAATATAAAATATTTGGTAATAGTTTCCTCTGGCATGGTTTGGGTTTTCTTTTTTACATTTAAATAGTATTCTTTAAATGTATTCTTGAGATGTGATTTGATTTAGGTCGTTAAGTATGGATCAAATGGATTTCTGTTATTTTTATTTTTTATATATATATATCTTTTTATTATACTTTAAGTTCTAGGGTACATGTGCACAACACGCAGGTTTGTTACATATGTATACATGTGTCATGTTGGTGTGCTGCACCCATCAACTCGTCAGCACTCTTCAACTCGTCATTTACATCAGGTGTAACTCTCAGGATATATATATATTTTTAATGTAATTTTATTATTTTCTGGAGACAGAGCCTCTGTCACCCAGGCTGGAGTGCGGTAGTATGATCATAGTTCACAGCAGCCTCAAACTCTTGGGCTGCAGTTATGTTCCCACCTCAGCCTCCTGAGTAGCTGGGATTACAGTTGCACACCACCAAGCCTGCATAATTGTTATAGTTTTTGTAGACAAGGGATTTCACCAGTTGGCCAGGCTGGTCTTGGACTCCTGAGCTCAAGTTATCTGCCCACCTTGGCCTCCCAAAATGCTGGGATTACATTTGTGAACCTCTGTGCCTGGCCTGCAGTGATATTTCTGTCAAACCTGAGAAATACACTGGGGATAAATCCAATAAATATAATAAAATAAAAAATTATGATCAAGGACACTTAGACTTAATGTTGAATCAGAGAACCTATAGTAGAGAAAAATACTATAGGTAATATATAAGGCCAATCATTGGCCCACTAGATGGAAAACATTTATAGCTAACCCATGGGAAGTTTCAGTCCTGTCTTAATTTATTAAGTATTACTGAATGTACACTGGAAAATATAAACATAATTAATCGGAAATATTTTAATGTCTTTTCATTCTGTTTTGGACATGAGGAAATCACGTTTTAATGAGTGCAACTATGGTAAAGTCATAGATTCAGCTATTTTGCACTGAAGGAAGTACACAGTTCTACGACCAAAAAAAATTTAAATTAAATCATATCCTCCAAGCATGGTGGCTCATGCCTGTAATCCCAGCACTTTGGGAGGCCAAGGTGGATGGATCACCTGAGGTCTGGAGTTTGAGACCAGCCTGGCCGACATGGTGAAACCTCGTCTGTACTAAAAATACAAAAGTTAGCTGGGCATGGTGTAATCCCAGCTACTTGAGAGGCTGAGGCAGGAGAATTGCTTGATCCCAGGAGGTGGAGGTTGCAGTGAGCCGAGATGGTGCCGTTGCACTCCAGCCTGTGCAACAGAGCAAAACTATTCTTTCTCCAAAAAAAAAAAAAATTGTATCCTTAAGTAATGATTTTGTTGGAAATTTTTTTTATAGATATCAGAGTATTCAAAGTAAATTAGCTCTTCCTGGTGATTCAGAGCAATAGTCAGGCAAGCTTTTTCTATAAACGGCCAGATAGTAAATATTTTATGTTCTGTGTCATGCAGTCTCTGTCAAAACTACTCACACAATGATTACAGTGCAAAATTAGTCAGAAGTAATACATAAATGATGGATACTGCTCTGTCCCAATAAAACTTTATAAACACAAAATGAATTTTACATAATTTTATGTGTAAGAAAATATAATTTTTTTTTGATATTTTAGAGCCATGTAAAAATGATTCCTGGCTGGGCGAAGTAGCTCACACCTATAATACCAGCATTGTGGGTGGTGGAGGCGGTTAGGTCATCTGAGGTGAGGAGTTTGAAACCAGCCTGGCCAACATGGTGAAACCCCGTTTCTACTAAAAATGCAAAAATTAGCTGGGCGTGGTGGTGCACGCCTGTAATCCCAGCTACTGGGAAGGCTGAGGCAAGAGAATTGCTTGAACCCGGGAGGCAGAGGTTGCCGTGAGCCGAGATCGCGACAGTGTACT
The DNA here is from genome assembly GCF_003255815.1 of Theropithecus gelada. Taxonomy (NCBI): domain Eukaryota; kingdom Metazoa; phylum Chordata; class Mammalia; order Primates; family Cercopithecidae; genus Theropithecus; species Theropithecus gelada. Next base: position 72,190,083 of record NC_037671.1, on the reverse strand, counting down.
CCAGCCTGGTCAACAAGTGCAAAAATCCGTCTCAAAAAAAAAAAAAAAAAAGATTTCTAAACCACGACCTATACAAAAAACAGGCATGAGAAATTTTGGAAGACAGGGTGGCGATTCCTCAAGGATCTAGAACCAGAAATACCATTTGACCCAGCAATCCCATTACTGGGTATATACCCAAAGGATTATAAATCATTCTATTATAAAGACACATGTACACATATATTTATTGCAGTACTATTTACAATAGCAAAGACTTGGAACTAACCCAAATGCCCATCAGTGATAGACTGGATAAAGAAAATGTGGTACATAGACACCACGGAATACTATGCAGCCATAAAAAAGAAGGAATTCATGTCCTTTGCAGGGACATGGATGCAGCTGGGAGCCATCATTCTCAGCAAACTAACATGGGAACAGAACCAAACACTGCATGTTCTCACTGATAAGAGGTAGTTGAACAGTGAGAACACATGGACACACATCTGGGCCTGTCGGGGTGATGAGCAAGGGGAGGGAGAGCATCGGCACAAATACTGAATGTATGCAGGGCTTAAAACCTAGATAAGGGGTTTATGGGTGCAGCAAAACACCAGGGCACAGGTATACCTATGTAACAAACCTGCACATTCTGCATGTGTATCCCAGAACTTAAAGTAAAATTAAAAAAAAGAAAAAGAGTTAGTCCTATCCATGTTCTAAATAGTACAAAACTTTAGCAAATAAAAGACTGTGTTTTATTAGTGCATGAATGGAAAGACAAATCAATGGAATAGAATAGAAAACCAAATATTCAGCCACATATATGCATAAAAATTTAATATTTGATAAAAAAGGTGATTCAGATTAATGTGGAAAAGGCAGATTACTCAATCAGTGAATGAGCAATCATTGTGATAAACAAGCAAACCGTTTAAAAATCCATTTGAGGTCAGGCAAAGTGGCTCACACGTGTAATCCCAGCACTTTGGGAGGCACAGGAAGGAGGATTGCTTGAGCCTAGGAGTTTGAGATCAGCCTGACAAGATGGTGAGACCTTGTCTCTACAAAAACAAAAAATAAAAAATTAGCTGAGTGTGGTGGTGTGCACCTATAGTCCTGGCTACTCGGGAGGCTGAGGTGGGAGAATAACTTGAGCCCAGGAGTTTGAGGCTGCTGTGAGCTATGATCACACCATTGCACTCCAGCTTGAGAGCAAGATACACAGCAAGAGAGTTCCAACTGAAGGGCTTTGATCTTTAACTTATAAAAGGAATTTTTCTCAATTAATTAATTAATTAATTATTGGCTGCCAGATAGAGTGGTAAGGATTATTCTATAGTATTAGTTTTTTTGGTACTCAATAGGGCCAGAATTACTGCATATACATTTTGATTATAAATTCTTTGATGTTTAATATTATATGACTTGGAAAGTGCTATAAATGAAAATAATCAAGATATATTTTGTGCTTTTCACTCTTGAGGTTTTATGTGATAAAACATTGGTTACCTGCAGTTCATTCTCCCTCCTTGGAAAGTGGAACATTGCTGATCTCAATCAAAATGAGAGAAGTATGTAAAAGGGACCAGAATCATGTAGCATGCTTTGAACAGCAAATAACAGGAAACACTGGTCCAGTTGGATGTTAGGAAAGCACTGTATTATTGCCAATAGCAGGCATTCCAGGCATATTATGCCAAGGGCTCCCTTTCCACCTTGTGTTGGCTTCCTCTTCAGGTTGGTAGCAAAATACTTGTAGCCATTTCCAAAATCATATCCCACCATAAACACCAGGAGAAGGAAAGAAGATGTGTGTCTCTCTTCAGAAATGAGACAACCCCTCTGCTGGAAGCCTCCTTTAGGTTTTACTTCATTTCAAAACTGGGACATGTGCCATTTCCTAAAGCAATCACTGGCAAGGGGAATGGGATTATCACGATTAGTCTAAACTAATCACCTGGAGTTAAATTGATGTTAGAAGTTAGTGTCCATCGGCCGGGCGCGGTGGCTCAAGCCTGTAATCCCAGCACTTTGGGAGGCTGAGACGGGCGGATCACGAGGTCACGAGATCGAGACCATCCTGGCTAACACTGTGAAACCCCGTCTCTACTAAAAAAATACAAAAAACTAGCCGGGCGTGGTGGCGGGCGCTACTCCGGAGGCTGAGGCAGGAGAATGGCGTAAACCCGGGAGGCGGAGCTTGCAGTGAGCCAAGATCTGGCCACTGCACTCCAGCCTGGGCGACTGAGCAAGACTCCGTCTCAAAAAAAAAAAAAAAAGAAGTTAGTGTCCATCAACACTAAACAGGATTCTATTTTCCTATGTTTTGACGTCACATGGGAGTTGAAAAAGTGCAACTGACAGCCAGAGATTGACAGCGTGATGGAGCCACTGAATAAGAAATGGATTTATGACCTGAGAACATGAGAAGGCATGCTAAATGAAACCCATACATTTGAAGCTGTCAATTTCTCATAGATTATCTATTTGTTCACATATAAGGAATCTTGAGAAACTCATGTAGGATGCAATAGAAACTATATTTCATTCGAGTGCATATTCGTTAACATTTTTGTATTTTTCTGCTTTTTAAAAACTCTACAGTCAGGCCGGGTGCAGTGCCTCATGCCTACAGTCCCAGTGCTTTGGAGGCTGAGCCAGGAGGATCTCTTGAGCCCAGGAGTTTGAGACCTACCTGGGCAACATAGCGAACCCTGTCTCGACAAAAAAATAAAAATAAAAATAAAATAAATAAATAAAAAATTAGTTGGTTGGGTTGTGCAGTTCTGTAGTCCTAGCTACCTGGGCGGCTGTGGCAGGAGGGTCGTTTGAGTTCAGCAGTTTGAGACAGAAGTGAGTTATTATCATGCCACTACTCTCTGGCCTGGGCAATAGGGCAAGACTCTGTCTCTAAAAACAAACCAAATAAGAAAAACAAAACCAAAAAATCCTCTATCATCAGAAAATTATCAACACTTTTGGTTTCAGATGTGTCCATCTTGCTGTGAGTCCACATCCAGCAGGCACAAAGCCAAGAGCACCAGGGCTCCTCTCCTTGCTGTGTGTGTGCACCTTTCCATGAATATACGAAATAAAGATGATGACTTACTCCATGTGTTACACTTGCAAACCTTGCCCTTTTTATTGCTCTAAAATATGAGGTAACCAAGATTGTGCACAAGTAGCATTAGACAACTCGCTGCACACTATTTCTCACTGTGTTTGTTGTCCTATGTGGTACTTTGGATAATGTTATTTTCATAATTATGCATGAATAATTTTTCCAGGGCCACCAGCTGGTCCTAGCTGGCTGCCTTCTCCTTCACCCCTGCTGACTACATAAGTGATTTGTTATTTTCCAAAGATAGTTTTTTAAAACGTGTATATTCGGGGGTAAGCGTGAAAGTTGGTTACATAGGTAAACTAGTGTCATGGGAATTTGTAGTACAGATTATTTCATCACCCAGGTATTAAGCCTATTACTCACTATTTGTCTTTTCTGCTCCTCTCCCTTTTCTTACCCTCCACCCTCAAGTAGACCGCAGTGTCTATTGTTTCCTTCTTTGCATTAATAAATTCTCATCATTTAGCTCCCACTTGTAAGTGAGAACAAATGATATTTGGTTTTCTCTTGCTGCATTAGTTTGCTAATGGCCTCCAACTCCATCCATGTTCCCGCGAAATACATGATCTCATTCTTTTTGTTATGACTGCATAGTATTCCATGATGTATGTGTACCACATTTTCTTTATCCAGTCTGTCATTGATGGATATTTAGGTTGATCCTATTATCCATGTGCTTGCTATTGAGAGTCGTGCTGCAATGAACATTCATGTGCACGTGTCATTATGGTAGAATGATTTATATTCTTCTGGGTATACACCCAGCAAGGGGATTCCTGGGTCAAATGGTACTTCTGCTTTTAGCAGCTTGAGGAATCACCATACTGCTTTCCACAATGGCTGAACTAATTTACACTCCCACCAACAGTGTATGTGTTCCCTTTTTTCTGCAACCTTGCTAGCATCTGTTATTTTTTGACTTTTTTAAACATAGCCATTCTAACTTGTGTGAGTTCGCATCTCATTGTGGTTTTGATTTGCATTTCTCTAATGATCAGTGAAATTGAGCTTTTATTCATATGCTTGTTGGCGCATGTATGTCTTTTGAAATTGTTTGCTCATGCCGTTTGCCCACATTTTAAGGAGTTGTTTGTTGTTCTCTTGTAAATTTGTTTAAGTTCATTATAGATACTGGATATTAGACCTTTGTCAGATGTATAGTTTGCAAATATTTTCTTTAGGCTGTCTGTTTATTCCGTTGATAGTTTCTTTTGCTGTGCAGAAGCTCTTAAGTTTAATTAGATCCCATGTGTCAATTTTTGGTTTTGTTGCCATTGCCTTGATGTCTTTGTCAAGAAATCTTTGCCCTTTCCTATGTCCAGGATGGTATTGCTTAGATTGTCTTCCAGGGTTTTTATAATTTTGGGTTTTACATTTAAGTCTTTGACCCATCAAAGATAATTTTCAATGTTGAATCTGATTTTTCTCTTTAAGAGACTGGGTGTCCCTCTGTTGCCCAGGCTGGAGTCCAGTGGCATGATCATAGCCCACTGCAACCTTGAACTCCTGTGTTCGAGCAATCCTCCTTAACCATCCTCCTTATCTGGAATTACAGAGCCACTAAGTCGGTGAATCTGATTTTTTTAAAGCTTTAACACAAAAGTTAAATGGTTGCTTAATTTTACCAAAGAGGTAGTATTTGAGAAAGTGACTATCAACATGTACACAAAGCTATGTAAAAGATGAGCTTTGTCAGTAGAAATCCAAGCATCTCGATCACACTGGTGTTACTTATAAATAAATGTTTTGAAACTTAACATTTTTTGTTGGACCTGGTGGCTCACGCTTGTAATCCCAGCACTTTGGGAGGCCGAAGGAGCCGGATCACCAGAGGTCAGGAGTTTGAGACCAGCCTGACCAACATGGTGAAACCCCATCTCTACTAAACACACAAAAATTAGCCAGGCATGGTGATGCATGCCTGTAGTCCCAGCTACGAGAGAGGCTGGGGTGGGAGGATAGCTTGAACCTGGATGGCGGAGGTTGCAGTGAGCTGAGATTGCGCCACTGTACTCCAGCCTGGGCAACAGAGTGAGACTATATCTCAAAAAGAAAAAAAAAAAAAGAAACAACTTTTTTTTTTTTCTCCCAACATAAAGCCTATACAAGGAAATCTCATGAAATTAATTATTTATTTATAATTTTTTTTTCCTCAACAAAACCCCTCAAAGTTCAGACATTAACACAGACATGTAATACCAAACAGCTGCAAAGGAGAGATGGAAACAGGAAAAGTCAGATGAATGGCACTCAAAAGCAACAGTAACTAAGCACTTGAAAGTGGATTGGATTGTTGGTTAATATTTTTCCATTTGAAAGAATCACATGGGATTCTAGCTTCTTGCAAGAAGGAGTTTAAGTTACACCTGATGCTTCCCCTCATTGACCAAGGGGCTGGGATGTCTCGTTAACTCTCTCCTTTCGGTTTAATTGCATTCCATACTCTAATTTTCTCAGATCATATATTCTATCTTATTTTTCCCCCTGAGCAGAAAGAATTCTTTCTGTTTACTTCACCCCACTTCTTTCCTCCGAGAAAAGGCACTCTTCTCCAAGAGGAGAAAGAAAACCAGGAGGAGAGGAGAGAAGAAGAGAGAATATGAGAGAGAGAGAGGGAGAGGTGTGATGGAGTGTTGGACTGGATGATAGAGGGGAGCCAGAAGGGGGATGCTCCAGGCTCTCAATCTCAGGACTGTGCAAAATGATTTTCCAGGAGATGCACATGTGGTCTCATATTTCTCACAATAGTCCACCCAGGCTCCCTCCTCAGGTCTGTCTCCCACTATCAAAACCCAATATAGGCAGTCTCGCTGCCTTACCTGGAGGGAGGACCAGGACCTGGGTCTCTACTCCTGTCCTTGCACAGATTCATTTGAGGCATTTACATTTGTGACCACTCTTGGGGTAACAGCCTGCAACAGGAAAGGAGTGAGTGGATGTTGGTGTTTTTCCAGGGCCACCAGTTGGTCCTAGCTGACTGCACCCCCCTCCCCAACTACATACACTTCTTTGGGGGCAGAAAGTTCCTCTCTCAGCTGAAGGGCCTATGGGTATTACTTAGGGAGCAGCCTCAGGTTGGGGTAACTGCTCTTGTTGCTGCAGGAGGAAGAGGTGGAAAGACACTAGGGGAAGTACTCAGTCTGGAATCTGATTTTTAAAAACATTTTTTGGGAGCCACTTACCCAAAGTCTTGAAATAAGAAAATCCTGATGGTGCTGTCTTCAAAATAAACCCAAATGCATACATTTCAACCACTAATACTCTATTCTAAAACATGTTGACTTATTTTTTTCTCTAAAATTCAAGCCCAATGCCCAAAATAATCAAATGATTAGGATGCCTTTTATTATGGTTTCTTGAAATGACCACTGTTAATAAAAATATTTGTCTTTGGGAGGCAGAGTCTGGCGGATCACCTGAGGTCAGGAGTTCGAGACCAGCCTGACCGACTTGGAGAAACACCACCTCTACTAAAAATACAAAATTAGCTGGGCATGGTGGCGCATGCCTGTAATCCCAGCTACTTGGGAGGCTGAGGCAGGAGAATTGCTTGAACCCGGGAGGCAGAGGTTGCAGTGTGCTAAGATTATGTCATTGCGCTCCAGCCTGGGCAACAAGAGTGAAACTTGTTCTCAAAAAAAAAAAAAAAAAAAAAAAGAAAAATTTGCACTTTTAATTAATACATAAAAAGGAATATTCAGGTTTGCTTGATCTGCAAATTTTGAGTGACTCAAACAGAATATGAGTGTTCTTTTGGTTACCAAACTTAGAATAACATAAAAACTGTTGTTTTTTTAAAGGTTATTTCTAATAAAATGATGTGTACTTCTAAAGTTAAAAAGCTTTGTTTACTATACAGACTGACATATAACTGTTAAAACTTGATTATAAAGATGAAATTGTCTTTGTCAATTATGAATTAGTGATATTCATAATATACTTTATGGGGTAAATTAAAGTCCCTGGGTATTTGTTAGCGGCATCCTTAACTTTCATGACAACTCTCCTTCTCTTACTTGAGAAGGGAGCATTCGTGATTATTTGTTTTATGGAACTATCCATGCTTTGTACAGATAATTTGGAAAGTTTTTTTAAAAATATTAATGTTGCTTGTTAATGATTAATGTTTAAATGTGTAAACTAGAATTTTTCAAATATTCTATGCTATCACGATTCTAAATTTACCGTTAGCGTATGATCTTCTCCCATAAGTTAAAATTGGCTCAAGTGGCTGAATTGTTCTCTTTCATTCGGCGAAGGAGAGAGTAAAAGAGGAAAAATTTCTGAGTGATGGAGAGTCCTGCTAAAAATAAATAAATAAATAAATAAATAAATGAAAGCAAAATATTTATATAGACAGTAGATATGTGATTGAGTTGGTCCATATCAGAAAACTTTAGAAATTGAGAGGTTTTCTGATCTCTTGTGGAAGTCTCATTAAAAATGGCAAGCAATTGGCTGAGCACAGCGGCTCATGCCTGTAATCCTTGCACTTCGGGAGGCTGAGGCAGGTGGATCACTTGAGGTCAGGAGTTGGAGACCAGCATGGCGACATGGTGAAACCCCATCTCTGCCAAGAATACAAAAATAAACTGGGCATGGTGGTGTGCGCGTGTAATTCCAGTTACTTGAGAGGCTGAGGCAGGAGAACGGCTTGCACCCAGGAGATGGAGGTTGTAGCAAGCGGAGATCGCACCACGCACTCCAGCGAGGGTGACAGAGCGAGACTCTGTCTTAAATAAACAAAACAAAACAAAACAAACAATACCCCAAAGGCAAGAAATTAGAGAACTTTTAAAAGCTTTGCTATTACCTAAGGGGGTAGCCATGTAATAAAATGGAGACTAATTTAAAGGGCCATAACCCAGAATCCTGAGGAAATAATTTGCCACTATGCTAAACAAGTAGCATTAACCAAAGCAGTTGCCGTACTGATGGTTTGTAAATACGTTCTAGCCATTGTCTGCTTGTCTCCAGAACGGATTGAGGATATTCCTGATAGACAGCCAAGGTTCTGATGATAAAATTGCTTGAATGTTATTCTGGACTTAAGGAGTTCCACTGTATTCTTCAGTGATTGGGGGGAGGGGTTGTGGTACACAAAAGAACTTTTTTTTTTTTTTTTAATATGAATAAACAATCTTGCTGTACCAAATGAATATTGAGAACAATTAGAAAGAAGTCCGGGCTCGGTGGCTCACACCTGTAATCTCAGCACTTTGAGGGGCCAAGGCGGGTGGATCACCTGAGGTCAGGAGTTTGAGACCAGCCTGGTCAACATGGTGAAACCCCATCTCTACTAAAAATACAAAAAAATTAGCCAAGTGTAGTGGCTTCTGCCTGTAATCCCAGCTACTCAGGAGGCTGAGGCTGGAGAATTGCTTGAACCTGGGGGGTGGAGGTTGCAGCAAGCTGAGACCACCTCACCATGGCAATCCTGCCTGGGTAACAAGAACTAAACTTAGTCTCAGGAAAAAAAAAAAATAAATAACAATTAGAGAGAAAGAAAATGAATTCTATAAAACTAAATTTGAGAATGCTGTCTAAGACTTAAACTTCCATGGCTTGGGAATTGCTGTTAGCCTTGAAGACAATGACATCAACTCCTCTGGGAATCCATAGGCTACTCCATACATTAAGGAATTCACTTCTGTTTTTTTTGTTTGTTTGTTTTTCGTTTTTTTTGAGATGGAGTTTTGCCCTTGTTGCTCAGGCTGGAGTGCAATGGCGCGATCTCAGCTCAACGCAACCTCTGCCTCCTGGGTTCAAGCAATTCTCCTGCCTCAGCCTCCCAAGTAGCTGGGATTACAGGCATGCGGTTCCATGCCCAGCTAATTTTGTATTTTTAGTAGAGATGGTGTTTCCCCATGTTAGTCGGGCTGGTCTTGAACTCCTGATCTCAGGTGATCTGCCCGCCTCGGCCTGCAAAAGTGCTGGGATTACAGGCGTGAGCCACCGCACCCGGCCAGGAATTCACTTCTGAACCTGTATTCTGCCATATTGCAAGCTCACATGTCTAAATACTACAAAGGATTCATTTGATGTGTCTAGCTTTTAATAGATAACAATAATCTTCCCCAAATATCCACCTAATAGTTTTGCATGACTAGAAATCTGAAGATTGCATCTTTTGGAAAAGACTAAACATCTCAAAATCAGAGGAAAAACTACTGTTGGCCTTAATAAAAAGGAGATCATCAAGAAACCGTAAACTGAGAATTCTTAAGTATCTTCCAGAACAACGATTTTTGGAAGAAGATGACCAAACCAATGTCTTCAGATCAAGCTTTGATGACTCCAAGTAGATACGTCCATCCAAGACAGTAAAATAGGATACAGGTTCTGATATCTTTGCCCTCTTTTTAAACTTTTGCTGTACTTAGCATTGTGCTTAAGCATTGCCTAGAGGGCAACCAAAAGTTTTTAAGATTCTTTCACAAACTTGGCCTGGTGAGATGGCTCATGCCTGTAATCCTAGCACTTTGGGAGGACCAGGCAGGCAGAATACTTGAAGCCTTGAGTCTGAGACCAGCCTGGTCATCATGGTGAAACTCTGTCTCTACTAAAAATACAAAAATGCAGAAATTAGCTGGGCATGGTGTCACCCACCTGTAATCTCAACTACTTTGCAGGCTGAGGCAGTGAGATGAGATCGGACGAATGCACTCCAGCCTGGGCAACAGAGTGAGACTCTGTCTCAAAGAAAAGGATTCTTTCACAAATGACGAATGACAATTTATCTTGATCTTCTTTTTTTGTTTTTTGAGGCAAAGTTTTTTTGCTCTTGTCACCCAAACTGGAGTGCAGTGGCGCAACCTCAGCTCACTGCAACCTCTGTGTCTCCCTGGTTCAAGTGATTCTCCTGCCTCAGTCCCTCAAGTAGCTGGGATTACAGGCTTATGTCACCATGCCTGGCTAATTTTTGTATTTTTAGTGGAGACAGGGTGTCACCATGTTGGCCAGGCTGGTCTCAAACTCCTGACCTCAGGTCATCCACCTGCCTTGGCATCCAAAGTGCTGGGATTACAGGCATGAGCCATCATGTCTGGCCTCAATTTTCTATAGTAGAGAATTTTCCCTGCCACCTAAGGAAAGGGAAAACTTTCTTATTTTTTTCTCAACTATAGCTATTGTTTTTTCAATTTTTATTTAGCTTAAAATTTTTCTTTTAAGAGACAGAATCTTGCTATGTCACTCAGCCTGGAGTGTGGTGGTGTGATTCTAGCTCAAACTCCTGGGCTCAGGTGGTCCACCCACCTTAGTCTCTGGATAAGCTAGGACTACAGGTGCGCATCACCTCACCCAGTTATTGCTTTCAGGTTTTAGTAAAGGTGAAGTCTCACTTTGTTGCCTGGGCTGGTAGCAAAATCCTGGCTCACAGGATGACCTCAAACAACAAAATATGTCTGCTGACATTATTGCAATAATGTATTGAGTCTCTCCTTGCAGTGTTAGTCGTTAATCTTCAGTGACTCCTCAGCCTCCACTCAAGCAATGTTCACATGTTGAAGAATTAGTTGTCCTGCTCTCACTGTGATAAATGACACTTATACACCCCATACCCCTTTCAGTTTGTGCAGCACTAAATCACTACTTTTTATGTGAATATCAGGTCCCCGATCATTATACAAACTTATCTAGTGTAATATGGAGTGAGCTTTAGACTATTATATTAATAATATTTTTCAATATTTTAAACATCTACTCCTATAGGAAATGATGTTTCTCTGAGAAAGGTACCCAGACCTAAAATGAGGCAAGTATGGACTATTCAGGAGACCTTCCAGGAGAGATGACCGACTCCCTCTTCATCTATACTCTGGGAGCTCCAATTCCAGTAATAGGAATAATATGACTAGAAAAAAGTGATCCAAAATGTGTCTCTGGTCCCAGCAGAAATCAATAGATGACACTACTTCTTTTCTGGAGGTCCAGCAACCTAGCTTAAATTAAAGTTTCATGGTGGTTTTGAATGATTTCATAGTTTTTGGTTTCTTCCTGGCCAGCCAAGGACAGCTTTTGTTTGATAGCAAATGCTGTTTGCAGCACCCCCCTAAAACATTACTGTTCAGGCAGAACAGTTTTGTGGCAAGGTTAAAAGACTACCTGTCTCTCTAGAACAGATTCAGATGGAGTTGGGACATGATTTCATGGTCTGGTTTTGAAATCGTCCTTTGTCTTTGCAACGTATTACTAGGATTAATAATCATTTTGTTTCAGTAATTACCTGTATTTGACTAGTACATTCTGTTCAGTCTTTTTTTTTTTGAGATGAAATTTTGCTCTTGCCCCCTAGGCTGGAGTGCTATGGTGTGATCTCAGCTCACTGCAACCTGTGCCTCCTGGGTTCAAGCGATTCTCTTGCCTCAGCCTCCTGAGTAGCTAGGATTACAGGTGCCCGCCACCATGCCAAGGTAATTTTTGTATTTTTAGTAGAGATGGGGTTTCACCATGTTGACCATCAGGCTGGCCTTGAACTCCTGACCTCAGGTGATCCACCCGCCTTGGCCTCCCAAAGTGTGGGATTACAGGCGTGAGCCTCCTCTTCAGTCTTTTTTTTTTTTTTTTTTTTTTTTGCGGGGGCCTCCCCCTCCCCCCCAGGCGGGGGGGCGGGGGCCAAATTCGGGCCCCCCGAAAC
>NC_037671.1:72168723-72178303 GCF_003255815.1 Theropithecus gelada | reverse complement strand
TTTATTTTTTTTTTTTTTTTGAGACGGAGTCTCGCTCTGCCGCCCAGGCTGGAGTGCAGTGGCCAGATCTCGGCTCACTGCAAGCTCCGCCTCCCGGGTTTACGCCATTCTCCTGCCTCAGCCTCCCGAGTAGCTGGGACCACAGGCGCCCGCCACCTCGCCCGGCTAGTTTTTTTTTGTATTTTTTAGTAGAGACGGGGTTTCACCGTGTTAGCCAGGATGGTCTCGATCTCCTGACCTCGTGATCCGCCCGTCTCAGCCTCCCAAAGTGCTGGGATTACAGGCTTGAGCCACCGCGCCCGGCCTCCTCTTCAGTCTTAAATGCTACTTAAATGCTACTGTGCAGTCATTATATTTTCACTATGTATATTTTGTAACAAAATGTATATGAAAGACCAAATGTTTGCGGATGCAGAGAACATTCTCCCGAAAACCTTGTGATCTGTGGATTCTGATAGTGGTATAGATCTGAACCTCATAGATGAAACTCCTAATGGCTGACTTTGTCTTTGGTAAAAGGGGAGGCTGAAAACTGAAAAATCACCCAAAAACTTGCAGTGGGAAGCTGGCAGGCCAAGCTGAATCTTCCCTACCAAACATGAACGTCTCCTGCAATTTTATTTTTTTTATTTTTATTTTTATTTTTAGACAGAGTCTTGCTATGTCACACAGGCTGGAGTGCAGTGGCATGATCTCAGCTCACTGCAACCTCCGCCTCCTGGGTTCAAGTGATTCTCCTGCCTCAGCCTCCTGAGTACCTGGGGTTACAGGCGTGTGCCACCATGCCCCGGCTAATTTTTTGTATTTTTGGTAGAGACAGGGTTTCAGCATGTTGGTCAGGCTGGTCTGGAACTCCTGCCCTCCTGATCTGCCCACCTCAATCTCCCAAAATCCTGGGATTACAGGCATGAGCCACCGCACCCGGCCGCAAAATATGTTAAATACTCAAGATTGCTCAGTGATTGTCACTCAACGAGATGTAGAAAGTCTATTCTGGCATTCTATGACAGCTCGGCTGGGCATGGTGGCTCATGCCTGTAATCCCAGCACTTAGGGAGGCCGAGGCGGGGAGATCACGAAGTCAGGAGATCGACACCATCCTGGCTGACATGGTGAAACCCAGTCTCTACCAAAAAAATTACAAAAGATTAGCCGGGCGTAGTGGTGGGCGCCTGTAGTCCCAGCTGCTTGGGAGGCTGAGGCAGGAGAATGTCATGAACCCGGGAGGCGGAGCTTGCAGGGAGCCGAGATTGCGCCACTGCACTCCCGCCTGGGCGACAGAGTGAGACTCCCTTTAAAAAAGAAAGAAAAAAAAAAAAAAAAAAGTACATTCTGTAACTATATTTGAAACCAGAGATAACATTCAGCAATGAAGACCACATTAGTCTCTCAACTTCCTAGATAAATTTACCAGCATAATTACCAAATTGCCCCATTTTAGAGAACTAGCTCCTACTCCTTAAACGCGCCTTAGACTGCCCTAGTCATCTCCTACAATGGGCTCCTATGACACCATCCTATCAAGTTTATTTTCCTGTGTTGTTTGCTCTCCCTTGATGCAACACACCAAATAAACCCAGTCGTGTTGGAATACACTGTGTGGTCACTGGGTGGCTGCCGACACCTGTGCAAATCTACGGAGCCCATTTGGAGGCTTCCTGCACCTCCATACCCTCAACCCCTGCCCTGGTTCATGCCAGTAGGCATGCTCCAAAATCCTTTGAATTTAGAGTGAAGAAAAATTCCTGATTCCAGGGCATCAGAAAGCCAAGCACTTATTAGATGATTAAGTCTGACTTGAAAGGATTAAGCTCAGAGCAGATAATTACTTGGAATGAATTATCTTGGGAAGACCTCCGGGGATTGGACAGCCACCCTAAGGTGGATCAAGGGGCGGGTTGTTTGGATTCCTTATTAAGCACAGAGCCTAGGCCCTTCCTCGCTTTTCCAAGTCTTTTGCCAACCAGTTTCTTAGACTTTCCCCTATTCTGAATCAGGTGGGAGCAGAGCATGGACATGGGAACAGGTGCTCTCAGCAAGGAGCCGTGGTGGACCCTACCCGAAAACTTTCATGCTCCAATGGTGTTCCACATGGAAGAGGACCAGGAGGAGCTCATCTTCGGTGAGTGGCCTTTGCCAACGTCCCCTCCTTCATCTGTTTGTTTTTGTTTTTTTGAGACAGATTCTCGCTCGTGATCTTGGCTCACTGCAACGTCTGCCTTTTGGGTTGAAGTGATTCTCATGCTTCAGCCTGCAGAGTACCTGGGATTACAGGCTCCTGCCACCATGCCTAACTAGTTTTTGTATTGTTTGTTTGTTTGTTTGTTTTGAGACAGTCTCGCTCTGTCGCCCAGGCTGTAGTGCAGTGGCGCCATGACGGCTCACTGCAAGCTCCGCCTCCCGGGTGCTCGCCATTCTCCCGCCTCAGCCTTCCGAGTAGCAGGGAGTACAGGCGCCGCCACCTCACCTGGCTAATGTTTTGTATTTTTAGTAGAGATGGGGTTTCACCATGTTAGCCAGATGGTCTCGGTCTCCTGACCTCGTGATCTGCCCGCCTTGGCCTCCCAAAGTGCTGGGATTACAAGCGTGAGCCACGGCTCCCGGCCTAGTATTTTTTTTTTTTTTTTTTTTTTGAGATGAGATGGAGTCTCGCTCTGTCGCCCAGGCTGGAGTGCAGTGGCGCCATCTCGGCTCACTGCAAGCTCCGCCTCCCGGGTTCACGCTGTTCTCCTGCCTCAGCCTCCCGAGTAGCTGGGACTACAGGCGCCCGACAGCACGCCTGGCTAATTTTTCGTATTTTTAGTAGAGACGGGTTTCGCCGTGTCAGCCAGGCGTGTGTGGAACTCCTGACCTCAAGTGATCTACCTGCCTCCGCCTCCCAAAGTGCTGGGATTACAGGCATGAGTCACTGCGCCAGGCCGGCCTCCTTTATCCCCTTCTCGGTTTTCAATCTTCCCCTCTCCTTCCACCTTCATGAGTCACACATCCCTACCCTCAAGGCCACTTCCCCACCCCCCAAGGACTGGTGGCTGACAGTTCCTCTTCTCACCTCTTGTGCTTCCAGGACTTGGTGACACATACCTTCGCTGCATTGAGCTGCACAGCCACACCCTTATTCAGCTGGAGAGTTGTTTTACAGCTGCAGGCCAGACTCGTGTGACCGTAGTCGGACCACCAATGGCAAAGCAGTGGCTGCTGCTCATGTTCCGTTGCGTGGGGAGCCACTACTCCAAGCGTCACGCTCAAGGTAGGTATCCTTGGCTGAACTGTGGAGGGGAGGGCTTGATGGTGGAGTTCTGGCTGTGTTGTGTGGCATCTTGGATTCGTGAAGAATCCCTTGTGTGGCCAGGGAATCCAGGTGCTCTTCCCAGAATCCATTGGGATGGGAAGGGCTCATTTTTGTGGCATGCGATTGCTCAGAGAGGAAAGGGTAGCAGGGAGGAGTAAATGGGTTACCTTGGAAGACCTGGGCTGGGGTGACATCCTCCCTGGAACCTTCCTGGTGGAGTCGGGGCCTACCAAGAGCCCCAGTAATGGACTGTGGTTCATCAGCCCCAGGCAATTCTTTTGCAGGTCTGAAGATGCTCGAGCGTGTCCGAAGCCAGCCCCTGACCAACGACGACCTGGTCGCCTCCATTAGCCTGCCACCCTACACCGGAGACTGATCTCCCCTGGGAAGCGGGGATGAGAGGAGAAGTCTTGGCTTCACTTTTGCTGAGAAAGACATGAAAAACAATGAAGAAAGTTTGAATCTGTGGCCAGACCTGCCCCTCTCAGGCCTTCTAGGCATGTGTCTGAGGCAAATCTCCTGAATGCAAGAAGTGTTATTGGTAAAGCAATCCAATAAAATAAGCTACCTATGATGCAAAGCCTTCGATGTGCTGTCCTCTTTCCTTAGGATGAACTATTCAGTCCTGAAGGGGATTCTCTGGACAAGTGCTGAGGTCTGGGGAGGCCCAGCCCAGGGAAGGAGCCGGGTACGAAAGTTGGCACTTTCAAGAACTGCTCCTTTCAGGCCTGGAGCCTGGTTAGGCTTCTCTGAGTTGAGTGAAAACAGAGGCTGCTGAAAAGGGACCCTCCTAGGATCCCCAGGGTTTTCCTGGACCTTGAAGTGCAGACAAATGGGGAGAACGGAAAGGTGGGAGGAAGGGTCCAGATAGAGATGGAAAGTGTTCCCACCCCAACTACCTGGTGAAGTAGACAACCAGGGAAGCTGGTGAATATGAGGTAGCCAGCATTGTCCCTGATTGCCCAAGTTTGTGGGTGGGGTGAGAGTGGAGGGGGTGATTTTCAGGGAGCTAAGGATTCCGAAGTCCCTCAAGCCATGAATTAAATTGACTAGGAAGGCTTCCTGAATTTCCATTGAAGAACTTTATCCGATTGCGGAATCTACATCTTTCTGTAGCGAAAATTATGGCATGCTAAAACTGTCCTCAGTAGAACTCTTCCTCTTCAAATTTGCCGTTTCTCCAGCAGTCGGTATCTTATAATGAGGCAATTGCAGTACTCTAGGAGAGTGACGATGGTGACTTGGACCCCAGAGTGGAGTGGTAGAGTTAGGAAATGGTTGAATTTGGAATCTATTTTGAAGCCCACAAGATTTGCTAATTACATGGTTTTTAGAAGGCCAGTTACCAAATATAAGTTACAAAGGTTGGCCGCGCGGGGTGGCTCAGGCCTATAATCCCAGCACTTTGGGAGGCCGAGGCGGGTGGATCACGAGGTCAGGAGATCGAGACCATCCTGGCTGACACGGTGAAACCCCGTCTCTAGTAAAAATTCAAAAAATTAGCCAGGCCTGGTGGCGGGTGCCCGCAGTCCCAGCTACTTGGGAGGCCGAGGCAGGAGAATGGCATGAATCCTGGAGGCAGAGCTTGCAGTGAGCCAAGATCGTGCCACTGCACTCCAGCCTGGGCAACAGAGCCAGACTCTGTCTCAAAAAAAAAAAAAAAAAAAAAAAAGAATGGCTGGGCTCTGTGGCTCATGCCAGTAATTCTGGCACTTTGGGAGGCCAAGGTGGGTGGATTACCTAGGTTAAGTGTTTGAGACCAGCCTGGCCAACATAGTCAAACCCCGTCTCTACTAAAAATACAAAAATTAGGCAGGTGTGGTGGCACATAACTGTAATCCCAGCTACTCGGGAGGCTGAGGCAGTAGAATCGTTGGAACCCGGGAGATGGAGATTGCAGTGAGCTGAGTTCCCATAGCGTACTCCAGGCTGGGTGACAGAGCGAGACTCCATCTCAAAAAGAAAAAAAAGAAGATTAACATATGTGCCTGACCTTTGAACAATAATCAACATCAATTTTACTAAAACATTCCTAGGGAAGAATCTCATGATTGTTAAAAGTACCACAGTATTTCTAACTCCATTTAAACTTCAGGCTTGACAATCATGGCTCTGTGCTAGTTGTTTTTATTACACAAATTTCTAGAAAATATTTTTTCTCATAAAGATCTGTATATACTTCAGTTTAATTTAAGGAATCTGAGCTGTCACTTTCTAATGACTGAAAGCAATGAATGATCTCAATGAAGGATGTGGGCCTGAAGCAATTTTCTTGAGGAAACTGTTAAAAAAAACATACACAAAAGGCCGGCGCGGTGGCTCACGCCTGCAATCACAGCACTTTGGGAGGCCAAGGCGGGCGGATCACCAGGTCAGGAGATCGAGACCATCCTGGCTAACACAGTGAAACCCCGTCTCTACTAAAAATACAAAAAATTAGCCGGACGTGGTGGAGGGTGCCTATAGTCCCAGCTACTTGGGAGGCTGAGGCAGGAGAATGGCGTGAACCTGGGAGGTGGCGCTTGTAGTGAGCCGAGATCGCGCCACTGCACTCCAGCCTGGGGACAGAGTGAGACTCCATCTCAAAAACAAAACAAACAAACAAAAACAAACAAAAAAGCTTTTTTTTTTTGAGTAAACCAATAATTGAAAATCAGCTAGGTCATTTTCATTTGAATTTAAAATTGTGTTTTTCGAATATATAATATTTTTATTGGGTTCAAAATTCAAAAAGTGCTTTTAGTGAGAAAGATACCCTCCAAATCCTGTCCTTCAGCTATACAGTATCATTTCTTGTAGGAAATCTGTTTCTAATTTCTTCTGTACCCTTAATTCTCAGATAAATAAATATACACAATTTATTTTCTTTTTTTCTATAAAGATGGCATCATACAATATACTCTTAGCACCTTGAGTTTTTTTTAACTTAATAATATATCTTGGTTTGGGGCAGTGGTGTGATCCCAGCACTTTGGGAGCCCGAGGAGGGTGGATCACTTGAGGTCAGGAGTTTGAAATCAGCCTGGCCAACATAGTGAAACCCCTTCTCTACTAAAAATAAAAAAATTAAATGGGCATGGTGGTGGGCACCTGTAATCCCAGTTACTTGGGAGGCTGAAGCAGGAGAATCCCTTGAACCCGGGAGACAGAGGTTGCAGTAAGCTGAGATTGCAGCCAGGATGGTCTCAATCTCCTGACCTTGTGATCCACCCGCCTCAGCCTCCCAAAGTGCTGGGATTACAGGCCTGAGCCACCGCGCCCAGCCGCGCCCAGCCATTCTTATGCCTAGTATTGTAGAATGTGCTTCACTCCTCTATAGGTTTTTGTTTGTTTTGTTTTGTTTTTTGAGACAGGGTCTCCCTCTGTCACCTAGGCTGGAGTGCAGCGGTGCGAGCTCCACTCACTGCAACCTCCGCCTCCCCTGCTCAAGCGATCCTCCCACCCCAACCCCGTCTCCCAGCACCTGCGATGACAGTTGCCCGCCATGAAACCTGGCTGATTTTTTTGTATTTTTGGGAGAAATGGGGTTTCGCCAAGTTGTCTGTGCTGGTTTTAAACTCCTGAGCCCCCCTTGGCCTCCCAAAGTGCTGGAATTACAATCAGGCTGCACTCCAGCCTGACTGACAAGAGCAAATCTGTCTCAAAACAAGAACAAAATCCAGATATTTTAAATTTTTGTCAGTCTGATAGATGAAAAATGTTTCTTAGTGATGTTTAAAATTGCATTTATCTTATTCCAAGTGGTACTGAGTATCTCCTTGTTGGATTCTCATATGTCTTTCCCAATGCCTTTTCATTCATATGTATAAAGACAATTGATATTGTACTTTCCGTGACCTGTCTATTTAGGCTGTTGTCCATTAGGTTGTTATTGATTTGTAGCACCTCTTGATATATTATGAAAATTAGTGCTTTGTTTGTCAAATGAGCCACAAATACTTCTTTCCAGTGTGTCCTTTGTTTTTTACATTGTTTTGGTGGAATTTGCCATGTAGAGTTTTTAATATCTATGAGATGAATTCATGAATCTTTTTATATTTATTGTCTCTGGATTTTGTTTCATTCTTAGAAATGCCCTCCTCATTCTATGACTATAAAATATTTGGTAGCGGTTTCCTCTGGTATGGTTTGGGCTTGTTTTTTAACATTTAAATATTTGATATTCTTGAGATGTCTTTTGATTTTGGTTGTTAGGTCTGGTTCACATGGATTTTTAATATTTTATACATATATATTTTTACATCTATTCTTACTGTTTTATTTTTTGGAGACAGGGTCTCACTCTGTCACCCAGGTTGGAGTGCAGTGGTGTGATCATAGCTCACAGCAGCCTCAAACTTCTGGGCTCAAGTTATTTTCCCACCTCAGCCTCCCAAGTAGCTGGGACTACAGGTGCACGTAACTTCTCCTGTCTAATTTTTTAATTTATTTCATTTTTGTAGAGAAAAGATTTCACCATCTGGCCCAGACTGATCTCAATCTCCTAGGCTCAAGTGATCCTTGTTCCTCAGCCTCCCAAAGTGTTGGGATTACATGTGTGAACCACTGAGCCTGGTCTCAAATGTATTTTTAATAGGTGAACCTGTTTATCCCAATGATTACTCAATCATTGAATGAGTAATCCACCTTTTCCACACTAATCTGAATTGTCTCCTTTATCAAATATTAAATTTCTATGCATATATGTGGGTGTTTTTTCGTTTTCTATTCTATTTCATTAATTCGCCTTTCTGTTCATGCATCAGTAAAACACAGCCTTGTATTTACTGAAGTTTTATACTGTTTAGCACCTGGTAGAACTAATCCATTTTTGTGTCTGCTTTTTGTATAGCTTGTGGTTTAGGAATCATGGTTCACATGACTTACATGATTTAAAAAATTAAAAGAAGGTTAATATTTGATTGTGCATAAAATTACATAAAATTCAATGTGTGCTTTTAGAGTTTTTTGAGATAGATTGGTACCTATCATTTATTTATGTATTGCTTCTGACCAGTTTTGCACTGCAATTGCTGAGTGACTAGTTTTGACAGAGACGGCATGACACAAAACACAAAATATTTACTCTCCGGCCCTTTATAGAAAAAGTTTGCCTGACAATTGCTCTAAATCACGAGGAAGAGCTAATTTACTTTGAATACATTGTACTACTTGTAAAAAACTTTCCAACAAAATCATTACTTAGGGATATGATTTAGGTGGGGCTGGGTGGCTCATGCATGTAAGCCCAGAACTTTGGGAGGCTCAGGTGGGATGATTGCTTGACCTCAGGAGATCAACACCAGCCAGGACTACATGAAGAAACTCCATCTCTGCAAAAGCTACAAAAAAGCTAGCTGAGCCTGGTGGAGCACGCCTGTAGTAGTCCCAGCTACTTAGGAGGCTGAGATGGAAGGATCGAATGAGCCTGAGAGGTTAAGGGTACGGTAAGCTGTGTTGGTACCACTGCCCTCCAGCCTGGATGAGTGAAGGAGACTCTGTCTAAAAAAATAAATAAATAAATAAAAGGATATGACTTACTTTACATTATTTTTGTTATTGAATTGTGTACTTCCTTGAGGGCAAAATAGCTGAATCTATGGCATTAGTATAGTTACAATTCATTAATATGTGAGTTTTCTTATGTCCAAAATAAGATGAAAAGACATTGAAACATTTCTCATTGATTATGTTATTTTCCAGTGTACATTCAGTGATACTTAAAAATTAAGATGGGACTGAAACTTTCTATGGGTTAGATGTAAATTTTTTTCTGGTATGTGTTTAGGTTAGCAGGCCAGTGATTGGCTTTCTATATTATCGATACTATTTTTCTCCACCTAAAGGTTCTCTGATTCAACATTAAGTCTGGTGTCTTTGAGAATAACTTTTGGCTTTTATATTTATTGGACTTGTCCCAGTGTATTTCTTCAGGTTTGATAGAAATATCACCGCAGACTTTCTCATACTAGTTGTATCAATGGGATTTCTCTCCAGCAAGATACACAGTAAGAGAATTACAAATGACAGGCTTTGACATTTAATGTACAAATAGGATTTTTCTTTTTTCTCTATTTATTTATATATTTTTGGCTACAAGATGAAGTGGTAAGGATTTTTCTATAGTATTAGTTTTTTGGTACTCAATAGGGCCAGAATTACTGCATATACATTTTGATTATAAATTCTTTGATGCTTAATATTATATGACTTGGGAAGTGCTTATTAATGAAAATAATGAAGACATACTTTGCACTTTTCTTTTTTTTTTTTTTTTTTTTTTTTTTTTTTTTTTTTTTTTTGGGGGTGGGT
>NC_037671.1:72159651-72168634 GCF_003255815.1 Theropithecus gelada | reverse complement strand
TTTTTGTATTTTTAGTAGAGACGGGGTTTCACCATGTTAGCCAGGATAGTCTCGATCTCCTGACCTTGTGATCCGCCCGCCTCGGCCTCCCAAAGTGCTGGGATTACAGGCTTGAGCCACCGCGCCCGGCCTACTTTGCACTTTTCACACTTGAAGTTTTATGTGATAAAACATTGGTTACCTGCAGTTCATTCTCCCTCCTTGGAAAGTGGAACATTGCTGAGCTCTATCAAAACGAGAGAAGTATGTAAAAGGGACCAGAATCATGTAGCATGCTTTGAACAGCAAATAACAGGAAACACTGGTCCAGTTGGATGTTAGGAAAGCACTGTATTATTGCCAATAGCAGGCATTCCACGCATATTAAGCCAAGGGCTCCCTTTCCACCTTGTGTTGGCTTCCTCTTCAGGCTGGTAGCAAAATACTTGTAGCCGTTTCCAAAATCATATCCCGTCATAAACACCAGGAGAAGGAAAGAAGATATGAGTCCTTTTTTGTGTCTCTTTTCAGAAATAAGACAACCCCTCTGCTGGAAGCCTCCTTTAGGTTTCACTCCATTTCAAAACTGGGACATGTGCCATTTCCTAAAGCAATCACTGGCAAGGGGAATGGGATTATCATGATTAGTCTAATCACCTGGAGTTAAATTGATGTTAGAAGTTAGTGTCCCTCAGCACTAAACAGGATTCTATTTTTCTATGTTTTGACATCATCTGGCAGTTGAAAAACTGCAACTGTCAGCCAGAGATTGACAGAGTGATAGAGCTACTGAATAAGAAATGGATTTATGACCTGGGAACATGGGCAGCCATGCTAAATGAAACCCATAAAATCAAAACTGCCAAATTCTCATAGACATCTATTTGTTCAAGTATAAGGAATCCTGAGAAACTCATGTAGGATGCAATAGAAACTATATTTCATTTGAGTGCATATTTGTTAGCGTAGTCCTGTTTTTTAAATGCTCTATTGCCAGGCATGGTGTCTCACGCCTGTAATCTCAGCACTTTGAGAGGCTGTGGATCACTTGAGGCCAAGAGTTCGAGACCCCAGCATAGATAACATGGTGGATCTAGTATCTACTAAAAATACAAGAGTTAGTTGGGCGTGATGGTGCGTGCCTGTAGTCCCAGCTACTCGGGAGGCTGAGGCAGGAGAATCACTTGAACCTGGGAGGTGCAGAATGCAGTGAGCTGAGATGGTGCCACTGCACTCCAGCCTGGGCGACAGAGTAAGACTCTGTTTCAAATAAATAAATAAATAAATAAATACTGTACAATGAGGCTGGGTGCAGTGCCTCATGCTGTAATCCTGGTGATTTGGGAGGCTGAGGCAGGAGGGTCACTTGAGTACAGGAGTTTGAGACGTCAGTGAGCTATGATTGCGCCACTACTCTCTGGCCTGGGCAATAGGACAAGACCCTGTCTCTAACCTCAGAACAAAACAAGAAAAACAAAACCAAAAACCCCTCTACCATCAGAAAATTATTGACACTTTTGGTTTCCGATGTGCATGTCTTGCTGTGAGTCCACATCCAGCAGGGACAGGTAAAGCTAAGAGAACCAGGGCTCCTCCCTCTCCTTCCTGTGTGTATGCACCCTCCCATGAATACACGAAATAAAGATGATTACTTACTCTATGTGTTACACTTGCAAATCTTGCCTTTTTTATTGCTCTACAATATGAGGTAACCAAGATTGTACATAAGTAGTATTAGACAACTCGCTGCACACTATCTCTGACTCTGTGTTGTCCTATGTGGTACTTAGGATAATATTATTTTCATAATTATGCATGAATAATTTTTCTAGGGCCACCAGCTGGTCCTAGCTGGCTGCCTTCTCCTCCACCCCTGATGACTACATATGTGGTTTGTTATTTTTCAAAGATAAGTTTTGTAAAACTTGTATTTTAGATTTTGGGGCACATGTGGAGGTTTGCTACATAGGTAAGCTTGTATCACGGAGTTTGTTGTACAGATTATTTCATCACCCAGGTATTAAGCCCATTACCCACTATTTATCTTTTCTGCTTCTTTCCCTTTTCTTACCCTCCACCCTCAAGTAGAACTCAGTGTCTGTTGTTTACTTCTTTGCATTTATGAGTTCTCATCATTTGGCTCCCACTTGTGAGAACACACAATATTTGGTTTTCTCTTCCTGTGTTAGTTTGCTAAGGATAATGGCCTTCAGCCCCATCCATGTTCCTGCAAAATATATTATCCTGTTCTTTCTTATGGCTGCATAGTATTCCATGGTGTATATGTACCAAATTTTCTTTATCCAATCTGTCACTGATGGGCATTTAGGTTGATTCTGTCTTTGCTATCATGAACAGAGCTGTAATGAACATTCATGTGCATATATTTTTATGGTAGAATGATTTATATTCTTCTGGATATATACCCATTAATGGGATTCCTGGGTCAAATGGTACTTCTGCTTTTAGCGGTTTGAGGAATCACCATACTGCTTTCCCAATGGTTGAACTAATTTACACTCCCACCAACAGTGTATAAGTGTTCCCTTTTTTTCTGCAATCTCGCTGGCATTGTTTTTTTTTTTTTTTGAGTTTTTTTTTTTTTTTCAGATGGAGTCTCGCTCTGTTGCCCAGACTGGAGTACAAAGGTGCGAACTCAGCTCCCTGCTACCTCCGCCTCCTGGGTTCAAGCAATTCTCTGCCTCAGCCTACCAAGTAGCTGGGATTACAGGTGCCCGCCGCCATGCCCAGTTTATTTTTGCATTTTTGTTAGAGACAGACTTTCACCATGTTGGCCGGCCTTGTCTCAAACTCCTGACCTCAGGTGATCTGCCCGCCTTGGCCTCCCTAAGTGTTGCCATTATAGGTGTGAACTACCATGCCAGGCCACATGTATGTCTTTTGAAAAGTGTCTACTCACGTCTTTTGTTCACGTTTTAATGGAGTTGTTTTTCTCTTGTAAATTCGTTTAAGTTCCTTATCCGTGCTGAATATTAGACCTTTGTCAGGTGCTGTGATAGTTAATATTAAGTGTCAACTTGATTGTGTTTAAGGATGCAAAGTATTGTTTCTAGGTGTGTTTGTGAGGGTGTTGCCGAAGGAGATAACATTTGAGTCAGTGTACTGGGAAAGGCAGACCCACCCTCAATCTGGGTGGACACCATCTAATCAGCTGCCAGTGCGGCCAGAATAAAAGCAGGCAGGAGAATGTCGAAAGAGTAGATTAGTCTTCTGGCCTACAATTTTCTCCCGTGCTGGATGCTTCCTGCCCGCGAACATCAGACTCCAAGTTCTTCAGCTTAGGGACTCGGACTGGCTTCCTTGCTCCTCAGTTTGCAGACAGCCTATTGTGGGACCTCACCTTGTGATCGTGTGAGTTACTACTCCTTAATAAACTCTTTATATATTCATCTATCCTATAGTTCTGTCCCTCCAGAGAACCCTGATGAATATAGATGCATAGTTTGCAAATATTTTCTGTAGGTTGTCTTGACAGTTTCTTTTCTTTTTTTTTTTGAGACGGAGTCTCACTCAGTCGCCCAGGCTGGAGTGCAGTGGCACTATCTTGGCTCAGTGCAAGCTCTGCCTCCCAGGTTCATGCCACTCTCCTGCCTCAGTGTCCCGAGTAGCTGGGACTACAGGCGCCACCACACCCGACTAATTTTTTGTATTTTCAGTAGAGACGGGGTTTCACCGTGTTAGCCAGGATGGTCTCCATCTCCTGACCTTGTGATCCACCTGCCTCGACCTCCCAAAGTGCTGGGATTACAGGCGTGAGCCACCGCACCCATCCTCTGTTGACAGTTTCTTTTGCTGTGCAGAAGCTCTTAAGTTTAATTAGATCCCACTTGTTAATTTTTGCTTTTGTTGCCATTACTTTGGTGTCTTGGTCAAGAATTCTTTGCTCTTTCCTATGTCCAGGATGGTATTGCTTAGGTTGTCTTCCAGGGTTTATATAGTTTTGAGTTTTATGTTTAAGTCTTTGACCCATCAAAGATAATTTTATTTTTCTTTTTTCTTTCTTTTTTGAGACGGAGTTTCGCCCTTGTTGCCCAGGCTGGAGTGCAATGGCGCGATCTTGGCTCACGGGAACCTCTGCCTCCTGGGTTCAAGCAATTCTCCCATCTCAGCCTCCTAAGTAGCTGGGATTATAGGCATGTGCCATCACGCCAGGCTAATTTTGTATTTTTTTTAGTAGGGACGGAATTTCTCCTTGCTAGTCAGGCTAGTCTCCAACTCCCAACCTCAGGTGATCCATCTGCCTTGGCCTCCCAAAGTGCTGGGATTACAGGTGTGAGCCACCGTGCCCAGCCAAAAGTAATTTTTGATGTTGAATCTGATTTTTCTCTTTAAGAAACTGGGTCTCCCTCTGTCACCCAGGCAGAAGTGCAGTGACATGATTATAGCCTACTGTAACCTTGAACTTCTAGGTTCAAGCAATCCTCCTGCCCTAGCTCCTGAATAGCTGGAATTACAGGTGAGAGCCACCAAGTTGGTGAATATGATTTTTCCTTAGTGCAAGTCAACGAATCTGATTTTTCCTTAACGTTTTAGCACAGAAGTTAAATGGTTGCTTAATTTTACCAAAAAGGTAATATTTGAGAATATTTTTATCAACATGTACACAAAGCTACCTAGAAAATTAGCTTTCTCAGTAGAAATCCAAGCACCCTGATAATACTGGTGTCACTTATGAATAAATGTTTTGAAACTTAGCTTTTTTTTTTTTTTGGCCTCCCAACATAAAGCCATACAAGGAAACTTCAGGAAATTAATAATTTATTTATAATTTTTTTTCTTCAAAAAACCTTTCAAAGTTCAGACACTAACACTGATGTGCAATATCAAATAGCTCTGCAGGACAGATGGAAACAGGAAAAGTCAGATGATTGGCACTCAAAAGCAACAGCAATTAAGCAGTTGAAAGAGGATTGGATTGTTGGTTAATATTTGTCTATTTGAAAGAATCAAGTTGGAGATGTAACTTCTTGCAAGAAGGAGATTAAGTCACACTTGATGCTTCCCCTCACTGACCAACGGACTGGGCTATCTTGTTAACTCTCTTTTCTGTTTAATTGCATTCTGTACTCTAATTTTCTCAGAGTGTAAACACACACACACACACACACACATATAATATATACATATATAGATATACAAACATTATATATATATAAATTTTTTTTTTTTTTTTGAGACAAAGTCTCACTTTGTTGCCCAGGCTGGAGTGCAGTGGCATGATCTTAGGTCACTGCAACCTCCGCCTCCTGGGTCCCAGCAATTCTCCTGCCTCAGCCTCCAGAGTAGCTGAGATTATAGGCATGTGCCACCACTCCTGGCTACTTTTTTGTCTTTTTAGTAGAGACAGGGTTTCACCATGTTGGCCAGGCTGGTCTCGAACTCCTGACCTTAGGTGATCCACCCGGCTCGGCCTCTCAAAGTGCTGGGATTACACGCGTGAGCCACCGTGCTCAGTCTCAGAGTGTATATTCTGTCTTATTTTCACCCCTGGACAGAAGAAAATCTGTTTATTTCACCCCACTTCTTTCCTCTAAGAAAAGGCAATTCTCTCTAGGAGGAAAAAGAAAACCAGGAAGAAGGAGAGAGGAAGGAGGGGAAATAAGGGAAGATGAGAGAGAGAGAGAAAAAAAAAAGTAGAACATCAGATTAAAGTAGAAGACAGAGGAGAGAGGGGAAGGAAAGAGGGAGCAGGAAGCGGGATGCTCCAAACTCTCAATCTTGGGACTGTGCAAAATGATTTTCCAGGAGATGCACATGTGGTATCATATTTCTCACAATAGTCCACCTGGGGTCCCCTCCTCAGGTCTGTCTCCCACTACCAAAACCCAGTATAGCCAGTCTCGCTGCCTTACCTGGAGGGAGGACCAGGACCTGGTGCCAGGTCTGGGACTCCACTGCTGTCCCTGAACAGACTCATTTGAGGCATTCACATTTCCCTCCACTCTTGGGGGAACAGCCTGCAACAGGAAAGGAGTGTGTGGTGTGAGTGTTTTTCCAGGGTCACCAGTTGGTCCTGGCTGACTGCACCCCCCTCCCCGACTACAGACACTTCTTTGAGGCACAGATCTCCTCTGTCGGTTGAGGGGCCTATGGGTGTTACTCGGGGAGCAGGCTCGGGGGTGGGTAACTGCTGTTGCTGCTGCCGCAGCTGCAGGAAGAAGGTGGAAAGACGCTGTGGGGCGTACTCAGTCTGGAATCTGATTTTTTTGTTTGTTTGTTTTTTGCTTTTTGTTTTTTTGGACAGGGTCTTACTCCATTCCCCAGGCTGGCCCGCAGTAGTGCAATCTCAGCTCACTGCAACGTCTGCTTCCTTGGTTCAAGCGATTCTCACCTCAGCCTCCAGAGTAGGTGGGACGACAGGCGTAGGCCACCACGCCGGGCTACTTTTTGTAGTTTTGGTAGAGATGAGGATTTGTCATGCTGCCCAGGGTGGTCTCAAACTCCTCAGCTCAAGGAGGTCAGCTGCCTTGGCCTTCCTAAGTGCTGGGATTACAGGTGTGAACCACCTTGCCTGGCTAGAATTTGATTTTTAAAAACTTTTTTTTGAGTCTGGGCACCATGGCTCACGCCTATATTCCCAGAAATTTGGGAGGCCGAGGTGGGCGGATCACCTGAGGTCGGGAATTTGAGACCAGCCGGTCCAACACGATGAAACCCTGTCTCTACTAAAAATAGAAAATTAGTTGGTCTTGGTGGTACACACCTGTAATCTCAGCTGCTGGGGAGGCTGAGGCAGAATTGCTTGAACCTGGGAGGCAGAAGTTGTGGTGAGCCGAGATCGTGCCATTGCACTCCAGCCTGGGTAACAAGAGCAAAACTCCATCTCAAAAAAAAACAAAAAAACAAAAAAAAACACCCCACAACCCACCAAAAAAACCTTTTTTTTTTTAGAGCCACTTGCCCAAAATCTTAAAATAAAAAATCCTGATGACTCTGTCTTCAAAACAAATCCCAAATTCATACATTTCAATTGCTAGTACTCTAGTTTAAAACCTATTTTCTTAATTCTTTTTTCAAAAATTCAGGCCCAGTCTAGGTGTGTTGGCTGGTGTATGTAATCCCAACGCTTTGGGAGTCCGAGGTGGGTGTACCACGTGATGTCAGGAGTTCGAGACCAGCCTGGCCATCATGGTAAAACCCCATCTTTACTAAAAATACAAAAATTGGCCGGGCACAGTGGCTCATACCTGTAATCCCAGCACTTTGGGAGGCTGAAGTGGGTGGATAACCTGGAATTCAAGACCAGCCTGACCAACATGGCGAGACCCTGTCTCTACTGAAAATACAAAAATTAGCTGGGCATGGTGGCCTGTGCCAGCTACTTGGAGGCTGAGGCAGGAGAATTGCTTGACCCTGGGAGGTGGAGGTTGCAGTGAGCCGAGATCACGACATTGCACACCAGCCTGGGCGACAGGAGTGAAACTCCATCTCAAAAAAAAAAAAAAAGAAGAAAAAAGAAGAAATACGGCTGGGCGCGGTGGCTCAAGCCTGTAATCCCAGCACTTTGGGAGGCCGAGACGGGCGGATCACGAGGTCAGGAGATCGAGACCATGCTGGCTAACACGGTGAAACCCCGTCTCTACTAAAAAAATACAAAAAATTAGCCGGGCGAGGTGGCGGGCGCCTGTGGTCCCAGCTACTCGGGAGGCTGAGGCGGGAGAATGGCGTGAACCCGGGAGGCGGAGCTTGCCGTGAGCTGAGATCCGGCCACTGCACTCCAGCCTGGGCGACAGAGCGAGACTCCGTCTCAAAAAAAAAAAAAAAAAAAAAGAAAGAAAAAAGAAGAAATACAAAAAGTAGCCAAGTGTATGCACCTGTAGTCCCAGCTACTTGGAAGGCTGAGGTGCAAGTTGAGCCCAGGCAGTTGAGGGTACTGTGAGCCAAGATTTTGCACTCCAGCTTGGGCAACAGAATGACTCTGCTTCCAAAAATAAATAAATAAATAAATAAATAAATAAATAAAATAAATAAAATAAGTAAATAATTAAATGAAATTCAGGCCCAAAGTCCAAAATGTTCAAACTATTAAGATGTCTTTTACTGAATTTCTTGCAATGACCACTGTAAATAAAAATATTTGCACTTTTAATTTTACTAAAGGAAAAATTAAAGGAATATTCAATTTTGCTTGACATTCTCTAAATTTTGAGTACTCAAATATACTATGAGTTTTCTTTTTTTTTTTTTTTTTTGAGATGGAGTCTTGCTCTGTCCCCTAGGCTGGAGTGTAGTGGCGTGATCTCGGCTCACTGCAAGCTCCGCCTCCCGGGTTCAGGCCATTTTCCTGCCTCAGCCTCCTGAGTAGCTGGGACTACAGGCGCCCACCACCGCACCAGGCTAATTTTTTGTATTTTTAGTAGAGACGGGGTTTCACCGTGGTCTCCATCTCCTGACCTTGTGATCCGCCGGCCTCGGCCTCCCAAAGTGCTGGGATTACAGGTGTGAGCCACCGCGCCCGGCCGAGTTTTCTTTTGGTTACCAAACTAAGAATAACATAAAAAAACTGATAAGTCAAAATCAAAGTTAGGTTTTCCTAGGTTAATTATAATAAAATGTGTACTTTTTTTTCGATGAAGTCTCACTCTGTCACCCAGGCTGGAGTACAGTGGCACGATCCCTGCTCGCTGCAACCTCTGCCTCCTGGGTTCAAGCGATTCTCCTGCCTCAGTTCAAGTGATTCTCTTGCCTCAGTCTCCGGAGAGGCCGGGATTACAGGCATGCGCCACGTGCCTGCCTAATTTTTGTATTTTTGTATTTTTAGTGGAGACAGGTTTTCACCACGTTGGCCAGGATGGTCTTGAACTCCTGACCTCAAGTGATCCACCCACCTTGGTCTCTCAAAGTGTTGGGATTATAGGCATGAGACACCACACCTGGCAAATGACATATACTTCTAAAGTTAAAATACCCTCTTGTTTATTATACAGTGACATATAACTGTTAACGTGTTGATTTTTTTTTTTTTTTTTTTTTTTTTTTTTTG
>NC_037671.1:72142995-72159554 GCF_003255815.1 Theropithecus gelada | reverse complement strand
TTTTTTGAGACGGAGTCTCGCTCTGTAGCCCAGGCTGGAGTGCAGTGGCCGGATCTCAGCTCACTGCAAGCTCCGCCTCCCGGGTTCACGCCATTCTCCGGCCTCAGCCTCCCGAGTAGCTGGGACTACAGGCGCTGCCACCTCGCCCGGCTATTTTTTGTATTTCTTAGTAGAGATGGGGTTTCACCGTGTTAGCCAGGATGGTCTCGATCTCCTGACCTCGTGATCCGCCCATCTCGGCCTCCCAAAGTGCTGGGATTACAGGCTTGAGCCACCGTGCCCGGCAACGTGTTGATTTTAAAAAACAAAATTAACCAGCTGGCTCACTGCAACCTCCACCTCCCAGGTTTAACCAGCCGGGTCATTATATTTTCACTATTATATTTTGCAACACAATGTACATGAGAGACCACCTGTACACAGAAGCAAACAATGTTGTCCCGATAAACTTGTGATCAGTGGATTCTGGCAGTGGTATAGATCTGAACCCCACAGTTAAAAGTCCTGATGGCTGAGTTTGACTTTGGTCAAAAGGGGAGTATGATAAGTGAAAAAGCACCTAGGAACTTGCAGTTGGGAACTGACAGGCAAGTTCAAGTCTTCCCTACCAAACATAAACATCTCTTATAAAATATTTTAACCAGTAAAGGTTGCTCAGTGATTGTCATGCAACAAGATGTAGAGAGTTCACTCTAACTGTGTTTGAAACCAGAGAGATTTGACACTCTGCAATCAAGACCACATTAATCCCCCTACCTCCCAGATAAAGTTACCAGGATAATCACCCAATTGCCCCATTTTCAAAAACTGGTCCCTACTCCCTAAGCACTCTCCTCTAGTCAACTCCTATAATCGACTCCCTACGACATGCTTATTTTCCTGTGTTGTCTACTCTCCCTTGATGCGGCACACCAAACAAACCCAGTCTTGTTGGAATATACTATGTGGTCACTAGGTGGCTGCCAGCACCTGTGCAAATCTAGGGAGCCCATTTGGAGCCTTCCTGCACCTCCATCCCTCAACCCTTGCCCTGCCTCCTTCTCATTTGTCTCAGCATCCCTTGATGATCCCTGCGTGAATCAGTTCTTACACTGCTGATTGCAAAATAGTGACTTCACTCCAAAATTCTTTGAATTTAGAGTGAAGAAAGTTTTTGATTCTGGGGCATCAGAAAAGCAAGCACTAGTCAGATGATTAAGTTTGGCATGAAAGGATTTACCTCAGAGCAGATAATTACTTGGAATGAATTATCTTGGGAAGAGCTACGGGGATTGGACACCCACCCTAAGGTGGTTCAAGGGGCGGGTTGTTTTGTGTACCTATAAGGATAGAGCCTAGGCCCTTCCCTCACTTTTTCTAAGTCCTTTGCCAACCAGTTGCTTGGACGTGACCCTCTTCTGAATCAGGTCGGAGCAGAGCATGGACATGGGAACAAGTGCTCTCAGCAAGAAGCCATGGTGGACCCTGCCTGAAAACTTTCATGCTCCAATGGTGTTCCACATGGAAGAGGACCAGGAGGAGCTCATCTTTGGTGAGTGGTCTTTGCCCACGTCCCCTCCTTCATCCTTGTCTTCTCAGTTTTCAATCTTTTACTCCTTTTCCACCTTCATCAGTCACATGTCCGTTCCCCCAAGGCCACCTCCCGACTCCCCAAGGGCTTGTGCTTGACAGACCCTCCTCTCACCTCTTATGCTCACAGGGCACGATGACACATACCTTCGCTGCATTGAGGTGCACAGCCACACCCTTATTCAGCTGGAGAGTTGGTTCACAGCTACAGGCCAGACTCGTGTGACTGTAGTCGGACCACATAGGGCAAGGCAGTGGCTGCTGCACATGTTCTGTTGTGTGGGGAGTCAGGACTCCTGTCGTCATGATCAAGGTAGGTATTCTTGGCTGAACTGTGGTAGTGGAGGGCTTGATGGTGGAGTTCTGGCTGAGTTGTGTGGCACCTTGGATTATTGAAGGATCCCTTGTGTGACTGGGGGATCCAGGTGCTTCCTAGAGTTCACTGGGAAGGGAAGGGCTCACTCTTGTGGCATCCAAATGCTCAGGGAGTAGAGGGTAGTGGGGAGATATAAATGGGTTACCTTGGAAGGCCTGACTGGGGTGACATCCTCCCTGCAATGTCCCTGGTGGAGTCCAGGCCTGTCAAGGGCCCCAATAATGGGCTCTGCTTCACCAGCCCCGGGCACTTCTTTTGCAGGCCTCGAGATGCTGGAGCGTGTCCGGAGCCAGCCCCTGACCAACCATGACCTGGTCGCCTCCATTAGCGTGCCACCATACACTGGAGATCTGTCTTTCGCCTCCAGGATAAGTGGAAACATCTGTCTTAGCGTTCCTCAGCCTTCCCCTTACCAAGTGATTGGTTGTTCGGGATTCCATTTGAGTTCACTCTATTTGTAATTAAGGACTGATCTCCCCTGGAAAAGTGGGGATGAAAGGAGAAGTCTTGGCTTTGCTTTTGGTGAGAAAGACATGAAAGACACTGAAGAAAGTTTGAATTTGTGGCCGGGACCTGTCCCTCTCAGATCTTGTAGACATGTGTCTGAGGGAAGTCTCCTGAACGTAAGAAAGTGTTATTGCAAAGCAATCCAATAATAAGCTACCTATGATGCAAAGCCTTCGATGTGCTGTTCTCTTTCCTTAGGATGAACTTATTCAGCCCTGAAGGGGATTCTCTGGACCAGTGCTGAGGTCTGGGGAGGCCCAGCCCAGGGAAGGAGCCGGGTACGAAAGTTGGCACTTTCAGGAACTGCTCCTTTCGGGTCTGGAGCCTGGTTAGGCTGCTCTGAGTTGAGTGAAAATGGGGGCTTCTGAAAAGGGACCCTCCTAGGATCCCCAGGGTTTTCCGGGACCTTGAAGTGCAGACAAATGGGGAGAACGGAAAGGTGGGAGGAAGGGTCCAGATGGAGATTCTGAAGTCCCTCAAGCTGTGAATTAATCCATTCCAGAACACTCTCCGAATGCCAAATCTACATTTGGAGCTCTCTAGCCAAGATTACGGCAAGCTAAACCTGTCCTCAGTCGAACTCTTTCCACTCAAATTTCTTCTTTCTCCAGCAGTCTGTATATCTCATAATGAGGCAATTGCAGTCATCTAGCATAGAGCGACGATGGTGACTTGGACTAGAGTAGAATGGTAGAAGTGTTAGGAAATGGTTGAATTTGCAATCTATTTTGAAGCCAACACGATTTGTTAATTACATGGTTTTTACATGGCCAGTTACCAAATAAGTTAGAAAGATCATATTCAAAGTATAAAAACACTTATGAATTTGCTTGAGGAAGAATATAACTAAGCTACACTATTCTCAAGGAGAATATCATGTTTACTTTTAAATCTATAATTTAATAATTGATGGCTCATAAACTAGAGAAAAAACTTATTTTGTAAAAGACATGTGCAAAAAGAGTATTTTCTCTCTCAAGTTTCATACCACAAATGATGAAATCAATATTTTGTATTTTAAGGCCATAATTCTCATCTCTAAATCCCAGTCACCAAAGGTTTCTGTGTGGGTACAGCCTAGGTATCATAATGGAGGAGTGACTATCTCAAACACTGGCGTGAGATTACGAGCACTTAAATAGTAGCTCTACCAATAGATAGCTTTATGATCTTCAGCAAGTCACTGATTCCTTAGTGCGCTGGTTTTCCCATATAAAATTGAGATAATACTGACTACCTCAGGTGAGAAACTTTCTTTTGCCTGGATTCTTTCACCGTCTTTCTTCTAACAGAACTATTGTTTCGTAAAGGCGTACGCTACCTCCCTAGCTCCAAAAGGGGAATGGTGATTGACATAAGCCAATCAGGCCATACACATTGTAATTCACTGGTCCAGGAATGAGCATGTGACCTGTATTAACCTAACCAGGTTAGGATTTATATTCTGCACTTGGGTGGAGGGTTGCCTGCCTCCTCCTGTCTCTGGTTAGATGTGATTAAGGAGGTGTGTGGCATTAGTTGCCATTGTTGTTATCTTGCAGACAATAAGAGGAGCACCAATAATATACAGCTGAAAAGGAGGGCAGCAGAGACAGAAATAAACTGGAACTTTGATGATGTCATTGAACAAATTGTGTTCTGCCTGGAGTTAGTCCTACCTCTGTTCTTCCAGTTAGATAAAAATGTCCTTCTATTGAAGGTTGTTTCTTGTGGTAATGTGGTAAGGATTATATTTTATGGTAACTAGGAAGCATTTTTTGACACAATCTTGGGCAGTCACTAAGCCTGGGTTGTTATTCTAAGGCTTGGGATCCAAAGACTCTGTAGGCTGGGCTCTGGGTGTGGCATTGGTAGGAAAAAGTAAAGAGAAGTGGGGAGCAGAAGTATGATGTTACAGGGCACAAGGATGGGGAACAGTAGATAGTCCCCCTTTTTTCTTTGGGGTCTACAGTGAAGTTTGACAGAAGGCAGTCTTTCTGATGAGTGGTCAAAGTCTGGCATGGGTGTCATCTATGGGGTCTGAGTCAGTTGTTTTGGGGCATGGGGAGGAGTAGAGACCAACAATGTGAGGTCTAAGTGGGATGGGAGTGGGGCTCTTTAGGTCCTAGTCTTGTAGAAACATGATTACTGGTTATGTGGCATTAATTTCTTCCCAGGCCCCTTTGGAAAAGTAACAGATTACTTTATACAGTAAAGACCTTTGGGAAAAGTAACAGATTAAATTTGTGACACAGTGCGAACGAGGCTTAATGATTGCACTTTCCTTTTGACTACAGAGCCTCTGAAATTAGGGGTTGGAAGTTGTTGAAAGCCAAATAAAAGTCCTGGGGTGAACAAAACACCTGTTCATTAACATATTGAGTCTCTACTACATAGTATTGTGTGAGAAGCTAGAGGTATAATGTGAGTGAGATATCCCTGCCCTTAAGTTGTTTTAATCTGGGACATTTGTGGTGACTTTGGGCCCTAGGGAAGAATCTAGAGGTGATGTTCAGGAGGGACATCTGGGCTGGTGATTGGGCGGGATCATTCTGCATTAGTAGTTGAAATCATAAGCGAGACCACCTGGGGAGAGCATGGAGTCCGAGGGAGAAAAGGGAAGAGGCTGATGGAATCCATGGGAACACCTACAGTTAAGAAATGTGAAACAGTCCAGGCATGGTGGCTCACACCCGTAATCCTAGCACTTTGGGAGGCCAAGGCTGACAGATCATAAGGTCAGGAGTTTAAGACCAGCCTGGCCAACATGATGAAACCCCGTCTCTACTAAAAATACAAAAATTACCTGGGCA
Organism: Theropithecus gelada; assembly: GCF_003255815.1. Lineage (NCBI taxonomy): Eukaryota > Metazoa > Chordata > Mammalia > Primates > Cercopithecidae > Theropithecus > Theropithecus gelada. Next base: position 72,154,310 of record NC_037671.1, on the reverse strand, counting down.
TGGTAGCATATGCCTGTAATCCTAGCTACTCAGGAGGCTGAGGCAAGAATTGCTTGAACCTGGGAGGCGGAGGTTGCAGTTAGCCGAGATCATGCCACTGCACTCCAGCCTGGGTGACAGAGTGAGACTCTGTCTCAAAAAAAAAAAAAAAAAAGTTAAATCAGCTCAAGTCGCTGAATTGATTGTTCTCCTTCACTCAGCAAATAGAAGATTAAAAAATGAAATATTTCCATGTGATGGAGGGGCCTGGCAAAAATAAAAAACAAATTAAAAAAAAAAATAAATGAGAAACAATAGGAGCTTGGAGAAGTCTATAAAGATGACCAAGCCAGAGAGGTAGGACTGTGGCAGTGTGAAATATGTACAGTATTTGGTCTTAGTCCTGTTTCCTGACATACAGCTCCTAAAACCTTTGGAATCTGCAAATTGATGAGTGTCTTTAGTATGCTAATGAGATGACTGGTGGCTGAGAACCCTTGGGTAGCTTCAGGATGGGGACTGGTCACAGGGAAGGTCAAGATGTGATTAGAGGGTTGGAACTTTTCAGCCCCACCTCTAAATCTGGGAAGGGGAGAGGGGCTGAAAGTTGAGCTAATCACCGATGGCCAGTGATTTAATCCATCCTATCTGTGTAATGAAGCTCCATGAAACCATAAAAGGACTGGGTTTGTGGAGATCCTGGATACTTTAACACTCGGAGCTTCCTGAGGGTGGCATGCCTGGGGAGGGGGTAGAAGCTCTGCACTCTTTCCCTCATAACCTTGCCCTGTGCATGTCTTCATCCATATCCTTTGAAACATTCTTTATAATAAACCAGTAAATGTGTTTCCCTGAGTTCTGTGAGCTGCTCTAGCAAATGAGTCCAATCCCAGGAGTAGGAATCCCGATTTATCCCTGGTCGCCCAGAAGCCGAGGTAAAACAACCTGGGGCTTGTGATTGGCATCTGAAGTGGAGGGCAGTCTGGTGGGACTGAGCCATCAATCTGTGGGATCTAATGGTACTTCCAGGTAGATAATTCAAAATTAATTTTTTTTTCTTTTTTCTTTTTTTTTTTGAGATGGGGCCCAGCTCTGTAGCCCAGGCTGGAGTGCAGTGGCATGATCTCAGCTCACTGCAACCTCTGCCTCCTGGGCTCAGGTGATTCTCCTGCCTCAGTCTCCCGAGAAGCTGGGACTACAGGCGCCTGCCACCACGCCCAGCTAATTTTTGTATTTTTAGTAGAGGTGGGGTTTCATCATGTTGTCCAGGCTGGTTTCGAATGCCTGAGCTCAAGGGATCTGCCCACGTCCACCTCCCAAAGTGCTGGGATTATAGGATTACAGGTGTTAGCCACTAAGCCCAGCCCAGAATTGAATTTAATTAGAAGACACCCAGCTGTGTCCACTGCAAAACTGATTGATTGGCTGTTGGTGGTGTTAAAGGAAATTTAAAGGAGCCCATTGATTTGGATTGAACTACTACTGCCAGGCCCAACAGACCAAACCACAACGGAATCACTCATGCTAAACTTAGACATCACCACGCCAAAACTAAGTTGTTTGACCTTTCGAGAAATCAAGAGAGATAGAGACAATAACTAAATTTCCAAACAGGCCAGTTTTAGCCAACATGCTAAAGAAGTTCCCTTTGCTTTAACTTTTATGAGGAAATTAACTGAAACTAATCTGCATTTTGTTTACTGTTTCTGCTCTTCTCAGCTCTTTTCAGTTTATAAAACCAGCCTCCTCTGCTTGACTCACTGTAACATTCATTCAATTGCATAGAAGGAGGTGTTGCCCAATTTTAGAATTGCAAACAAAAACCAATTAAGATCTTCAGACTGAATGTGTTGTAATCTTGTCTTTTGACAGTGGGGAGAAATCCCCACACATGTCTTGGCGACCAGAGGTCACAGAAGTCTTCTGTGTTGATTGTTGAGTGAGAGTTCAGGAAAAATCCTTTTTTATTTTTTCTCCATAACTTACAGAGACAAACTGGAAAGGGGTGGCGTTCTAAAAGATGAGACATTTTAAGAGAAAGAAAGAGTGATTGCAGTGTCCACTATTACACAAAAGCCAAAAGGCATGCCGGTTGAAGGTGTCCCTTGAATTAGCCTTTAAGAGGTCATGGATGAATTTCTAGTGCAGCTTTTCTGTGGTGCTGTGCTGGGTGGGCGTGATTCTGACTGTCATGTGCTGGTTAGTGGGTGGATGCTGTGGAAATGGAAGTACTTTATATAATTTATTTTATAAGATGCAGTTTGTTTCTAAAGTCAAGATGATGTATAGAGTAAAATAAAGAGGAAGGGAGGGTACTGGAACGTTGTTGGTAACATGGGAGAGAGGCTTAAGCATATTTATGAGGGGAAGGGTGAGATGCTGCAGATATGGGGAATCAGAGGGCAGCAGGTGACAACCAAGGGCTTGGGAACCCAGAGTGGAAGAATTAGTTTACCCTAAAGGCAAGGAGTGGCCAGGTGTGGTGGCTCACGCCTGTAATCCCAGCACTTTGGGAGGCTGAGATGGGTGGATCACCTGAGGTCAGGAGTTCAAGACCAGTCTTACCAACATGGTAAAACCCATCTCTATTGAAAATACAAAAATTAGGCTGGGTGTGGTGGCTTACACCTGTAATCTCAACACTTTGGGAGGCCAGGAGGGTGGATGACCTGAGATCAGGAGTTTGAGACCAACCTGGCCAACATGGTGAAACCCTGTCTCTACTAAAAATGCAAAAATTAGATGGGCATGGTGTTGCATGCCTGTAATACCAGCTACTCAGGAGGTTGAGGCAGGACAATCGCTTGAACCCAAGAGGTGGAAGTTGCAGTGAGCTGAGATCGCATCATTGTACTCCAGCCTGGGCAACAAGAGCAAAACTCTATCTCGGAAAAATAAAACAACAACAACAACAAAAAATAAAACCCCAAAATTAGCCAGGCATGGTGGCACACACCTGTCATCCCAGCTACCAGGGAGGCTGAGGCAGGATAATTGCTTGAACCCAAAAGGTTGAGGTTGCAGTGAGCCGGGATCGCGCCACTGCACCCCAGCCTGTCTCAAAAAAAAAAAAAAAAAAAAAAAAGAGCAAGGAGTTCCCATCCTGGAGTGGGGTTTGCCTCCTCTCTCACCAAGCAAGCAGAGGGATTTCTGGTAAGGGGGGTGGAACGGGGCATTGCAGCATTGGCCAAGGACTCAGATGAGGAGCGCCAGCACTTCTGAAAAGCATCTGTGTGTTGGGGGTGTGCATGGTGTGATGTCGTCATGGCTTATGTGAGGGTGAGTGGCACCCTGAGCTGCAGCAAGGGTAGGGTGTAAGTACCTAGTTTCTTGGGGGGCACAGGAATGGATAGGGATTGGTGATACAGGAAGTAAGTCACAGTGATGCAGGCAAAGGAACAGAGAAGGAAGAAGCAGCAAGTAATGGAAACGGATGAGTGTCACCAAAGATAAAAAAAGCAGCTGGGCACGGTGGCTCATGCCTGTAAATCTTAGCACTTTTAGAGGCCAAGGCAGGTGGATCCTCTGAACTCAGGAGTTTGAGACCAGCCTGGGCAACATGGTGAAACCTCATCTCTGCTAAAACACAAAAAATTAGCCCGGCATGGTGGTGTACACCTGTAATCCCAGCTACTCAGGAAGCCGAGGCATGAGAATTGCTTGAACCTGGGAGGTAGAGGTTGCAGTGAACTGAGATTGCACCACCACACTCCAGCCTGGGTGACAGAGAGAGACTGTCTCCAAAAACAATCAAACAAAACAAACAAACAAAACAAAAACAAACCTAAAAAAGCATACAGGTGAAAAGTTCTAAAAGTAGGTGCAGGTGTTGTGACACTGTATGGAAACCCTAGAACCCTGATATCTATCCTAGAGCATACTGGACTTAAAATAGTCGCCAACATGGTAACAGAAATGAAGTAAATCATGTGACTAGGCAAAGAGTAATATATCATTTCAATGTACCTTTGACCTTCCTATTTATTTGAACAGGAAAGTTTTGCCATTCACCAGTTTTGTGGTGCTGTGGTTCCAGGGCAGTGCCTAAATCGATAGTTTGCACGTAATGTATCTGCTACATTTCAAAACAGAAACGCCTGTAGTCAGTATTATCTCAATTTTACATGGGAAAACCAGTGCACTAAGAAATCAGTGACTTGCTGAAGATCATAAAGCTATCTACTGGTAGAGCTACTATTTAAGTGCTCGTAATCTCACGCCAGTGTTTGAGATATTCACTCCTCCATTATGATACCTAGGCTGTACCTACACAGAAATATAGCAGATTTCTGCTACATTTCAAAAACAAATCATGCAGTGGCATGATCTCTGCAGTCTTGGCTCACTGCAACCTCTGCCTCTTGGGTTCAAGCAATTCTCATGTCCAGCCTCTTGAGTAGTTGGGACTATAGGCACACACCACCATGCCTGGCTAATTTTTGTGTTTTTGGTAGAGGCGGGGTTTCACCATATTGGTCAGGCTAGTCTCGAATTCCTGACCTCACGGGATCCAACTACCTTGTCCTCCCAAAGTGCTGGGATTACAGGCGTGAGCCACTGTGCTCGGCCTATTTTTGTTTTAAAAACATTTTTAGATTTCTATTTTGTTTTCAAATCTCAAAGCTGTGTAAGATAAAATTTAAATTTTTTCAAAGAAACACTTTTTACTTGTACCAGATTCTCGAAGCAGTTGAATCTAGACTGATAAAAGTTGTTACTTCAAGATCTGGCAGCCCATTTTCATGAATGGTTAGGACAGAATGACTGTTGTAAGTATATTTTGTTTTAAATGGTGGGAGTGGGAAGTACTGCTAAAGTATTTCCAAAAACGTTTGGAAGCGGTTTAACATTTTTAAGTTGGTCAAGCAAGCATATACTATACACAATTTTCTTTTCCCTCATCTAGAAGTTGATAGAACAGGCACATACCTATTTGATCTGTTTACAGCCATAGTGGGAAGCCTCTTCCTCCCTCCAGGATAACACTCCCTAATACTTCCTCCTCTGTAAAACATCTCTGTTGGGCTTTGTTGCTTTGTATTCCAGAGTTTTATCTCTTGAAAATTTATCTCCTTGAAAGTAATTCCACTGGGATTAACCCTTGGAACTTAGTGCAAAATTGGTAGTGAAATTGAAAAAATGGGATTTTTTTTTAGGGAAGAAGAAAAAAAGGTCCTTTGGGAGCAGAAGCCCTTCCCTGGTGAGGCAGAGCTGGCTAGTTGCTTAAAATGGTAGTTCTGAGTAGCCAGAGGCTGCAGCATTTGGGCACCCACCTGGTCCCCATTTCTTAACGTTGTTTAGCAAATCCCTTTATTATAGTTAAAACAAAACTCACGTGAATATGTGGTATGTGAGTTATAATCAATTTCAAATTAATATTTCTCACAAAAACCCCAGGAGCATATGCAAATCTCCCCCCTTCCCAAAATACCAAAGACTTCTTCAGTAACACTGCAAAAAGATAATTTTTATATTTCAGTCCAAAATCTGTATACAGTCAGTTTGGTAGACTTGGTCCAGTCAGTTCAGAACCATCTAGTTAGTTCCAGATAAAAATAGTCACACTAGCTGTTTATAGACATCTTTTTAATGTTTTACTTTAAAACAAATAATCCCAGTAGAAGAGAGCAAAGGAAATTACACTTTAATGGTAGCTTGAAATGGATATGGTGTTCCTGATTTATTTGTTTTCAGGAAACAGACAATTGCATTGTCATACATGACTTAGAACTGCTCACTTAAATGCACATAATTATATTAGATTAAGTTTCTTTTACAAAAACACAACCATGTCATTTAAGGCGAAAAATATCAGCTTCTAGGGAGACAAGTTAATATTTATGATATTTCCTCAATCTGATTTGGTGAAATGATCCATTAATTTAGTTACCCAGGTTTCATCATCCTTATAGTTTTGCTTTGCAAATGGGCATGAGAATTGGTCACTTTGTGCCTGATTTCCTCCTCTCTAGTAGACTTATTTTACTTGCAAATTAAGAACTTCAGAATCACTGAATCAATGGGAGGTGAGAAAGGCACCTTAGAACAGATCAGGACTTAAAAACTCAATAAAGTTACTTTAAACAAAACTTGCAATCTACAAATATTAATTTAGTTGAACAAAATGCAAACATTTAGATCAGACATAGCAAAATTTTTTTAGTTAATCTCATACAAGGGATATTTGCAATTAAGTAATAGCTTGATCAACCCTACATGTTGAAGGCAGACACACTTGTACTGAGAAAGCATATGGCTACTCAGTGCTCAGCTAAATTGTGCTTCAAGACATCATTAAAACTGACCAATGGAACTTTGCTTAGTGTAAATGGGAGACCCCTCTCATTTCCACAGAGAGTAACGCGACAGACAGAACCTTACAGTTTCCACACAACTATCTTTTAACATCCCCCAATTTTTGTGCTAGAGTAAGATAGACACAAAATGGTCATGGCTTCAATGTATAAAAGTTTTTCACAACATGGTTTATCACATTTTGCTATGATTAAGACCTCAGTGTTGTGTGTAGGTTTTCTTTCTGAATCTTCGGTCTTCAGCAATGCTGGGTGAGCTGTACTGTGTTTGAGGCTTAACGAAGCCTAAGGAGGGGTCCCCAATACATTCAGAATTCCTGCTGCCAGTGGGGTTCGACCCAGGACAGAGTATGTCCAAGAATCAGTGCTACCTGAAAGTTGCTGCCTCCCTCCTCTTCCTCTGTTAATACTGGGAGACAGCCTGCCCAGTCATGGCAGGTGTGTGGCTTTAGGTCAGTGGAGGTGTGTGTGTGTGTATGTGTGTGTATGCAATGTTCTTGGGAAGGGGGAATCTTGGGAGGGGGAATCATCACTTCAAGTTGAATGAAGATGAAAAATTGATTTTCATAATTTACTAACATTCTGTATTTTGAAAATGAAAACAATTGCTTAAAAGGATTGACAAAGTCTTAACTGAAGTGTAAAATTTAGCCTTTATCTTCTATGTGTTTCCAGCAGCCAAAAAGATTCTAAATGATTCCAACTGTCTCAGAATCCAAGTGGGATGAGAAGAGGAAGCTTTAAAAATTTCCATGTTTATCAAAAGGGACAAGGTTCTAAAAGGTTGAGAAGCACATTTTAGGTAAAGCGGAGAGCTGGTTGACTTGGGGATGGAGGCTGGTTAAGGCCTGGTGAAGTTCAGAAGCAACATTCTGGCAGGGAATGAATAAGGAGTTAATGAAGAAAAGCAGGGGAGAGTCAATGATGGAGAAAACCTGTTGGGGAGGGCTGGGGAGGACTGGGGAGGATTGGTGGAGTTCAGGTCCTCCTTCTTCCTTTGAACATCCACTTGATAACCCTGATCATCTGCTTGGCTGCTGGAGAAGTACTTCTAGGGGCAGCATTAATGTCTGCCAAGGAAACAACTTCCTTTCTTGAATCCTCCTGTGGCTAGGGTTTAATTGAATTGATGCTATCTCTTATGTTCTTTTCTTTTGAATGTCATTATGTTGGCTGAAGTTCTGACGACCTAAGATAGCTAGACGGGTTTCTAACAAGCAGTCAGCATTGCTTGCTTTCTGATAAATACATTTGTCGTTTTGTTTCCCTTGGTCTTTTTGCTGCTGTGATATATTTAAGTTCTGATGTGCAGACCCTGCCAGTACTATCTAGCTTCTAATTGTAAATGTTTATATCAGGAAATTGAACCAGTACTTTCAGATTTGGGACAATATTCTTGGGAAGAATAGAAAATTTTCACTACAGTATAAAAAGTAAAGGAAGTTTCGTCTTAGACTTTCATATGCAAAATGTACACATAATAGCAAAAGACATTCAGGGCATATTAAAAAATAAATACCTTGCAAAAATTCTCTGCTTATATATAAGAATAAGGGAAGATTAGGTAGTTGAATTCCCTAGCAATACTCATTTTCTAAAAAGTCTAGTTCTTCTATTTTGGTTTGTTTCTCTCCCTCTCATGCCCTTTGAGGGGGATGTCATTTTCTTTTACTTTGCCAACTTCCTGGTGGTGTTTCTGGATTCTTTTCAAGCCTTTCCTATCTCAGTCCCACCCAAATGTCCTGTCCCCCAGGGTCCTACCTGTATGTCAGCAAAATGAGAATAGCTTCTCACACTTGCCCTTTACATGGGCAGTACTGGCAAGCCTGGGGTTGGCGCCACTGCAGAGAAACCAGTCCAATCACAATGGCTGTTCTACTGACCAGTATTTCATACGCTTGTGTAGAAGTTGACCACTTATAAAGTTGATTCTGCCATCAGGGAATACGTTTTCATAAAGTCAAATATGTCAGATAGTCTATTTGCCCCACTGGCCCTGAATTTCATTATTTGCACATTTTCTAATTGAAGAACATTCTTGTCATAAAGAACAACATGAAAATGATGTGCAAAATTGCTTGCCACAGCGCTAAATCACCAAAAGCACACAAATTGACATTCAAATTACATTAATAATAAAATGACTGAATAGGAACGGGTTGGCAAATATATCTTGAAATAAGCAGCCATTTCTATTGTTCCCCAATTCTGCTTTAGTTGATACCTTATTAGCAGCTGTTGATAGCTATTGTGTTTAAATATACATTATGGCCTAATCTTGAAAATGTAGTTTGTATTTAGTCACAAAGCAGAAATGCCTGAAATTTGAAGGTGTTTACTCCCATAATTTCAAAATACAGTGTCAAATCTTCTAAATGACCTAAACTTGACATATTCATACACCCTATAGCATTAGCTGTGTTTGGTTTCTCAGGCTTTTTAACTCAAGGTACATTACTAAATGAGTGGGTTAATGTTGATGCACCTTGGAATTTTAGCCATCCCTAAACATGCATTTTCATGCAATTAAAAGATAACGGGCTTATAAACTGCCTTTCATGTTCTTCCTGATTCTTGCAATTTCAACTTTTTAGAAGGGCTTTCGAAATAGTTCATGCAATGATATGTATGGCTAAAGGAACTGCTATGCCTGGAAAGAAAATGAAGAACTTATTTCAGTTTGACATGAGGCAAGCTGAGGGCATCTGTACTTTCTCCTGCCTTACAAATGCTCTGAGATGATCGTGACCTTCCAGTCCTTAGAGAGTCTGATGCTAAGGCAGCTTCCCTGGCAGGCTGCGGTGCGGCATCAAAAGCGTCTGTCTCTGTCTCTTCAGGACCCACCTCTTCATCAGTTATAAACAATTTGGATTCCCTCCATTTGGGGTAAAAATCTTGGCTGCCTCTGGAGCCACTTGACTCACTCCCTGAAAGTTGTATATTCAGTTCCTCGGTCGACCTGATCAGGTTTTGCACAGACAAAGATTTGCCCAAGTCCTTTGGCACCATGGGACAGACAGACAACAAAGTTTCTCCTCCCATGTCAAAGCTTTTCCTCATAGAACGGTCCTTGGCGAGATTTGACTGTGCAACCTGAACATTTTCCTTGGAGGCAACAAGGCAGGTGGTGACGTCAGAAATGCTTTCCTGTAAGCCTGCAGGGTTTGGGTGCAGAGTTTCTGGCCTGGGCAGATGCTTGATGGCTGGGAGAGGAGGTGGGATCTGTAAAGTTGTTGGGGCTGCTGGCTTGGGTGCCGTGTTTATTTGGTTTGCAACGGTATTGGTGGTTGCCACTGCTGAGCCATCGCTTTGACTCATTGGCACCTGTGTTGCTTGACTGTGCATAGTAGGGCTAAGCGCGTAGAAAGTCTGGGCACTGAACTCATTTGGCGTCAGAATGAACTGCAGGCCTCTTGAGATGTTGGCACTAGTTGATCTGGATAAACAGCCACTATTTTGTGTAGAACCCGAAAGATCTTTGCTATCCACGGGGCTTTGATAGTCAGATGTCTGTTCACATTCAAAAGGTGGGATCTGGAATGAAGCCAAAGCGAGGGCTGAGGCAGAGCCTTTCCGAAGGACCTGTTGATAGATGTCTAGTAGGCAGTCCAGCTTGGACTCTATGGACTGTACCTAGAAGTGAGGAAAATGGTTACACATGAGTATAATCTGTTATTAGGAATGGACTTCATTTTTTAATTCTAAATGTGCCAACACATTTAAAGAAATATTGAACATAAAGTACAATGCAGTCTTGACCTTTAGTGAATGTAGCATTTAGCAATGATGGGGTCAGAGGAGGACTTAGGAAGATAGGGACACTTTGGCTTCTATATAGTCTTTATTAGCATCTCTCCCGCCGCCACTTCTTTAAATAGTGCCTCTCAAAAGTCATATAAGCACTATAAAAATACAACTTTAAGACTTTCCATTCCAGGCTGGGTGCAGTGGCTCACGCCTGTAATGCCAGCACTTTGGGAGACTGAGGCAGGAGAATCACTTGAGCCCAGGAGTTTGAGACCAGCCTGGGCAACATGGCGAGACCTCGTCTCTACCAAAAATAATACAAAAATCAGCCAGGTGTGGTGGTGCTTGCCCGTAGTCCCAGCTACTAGGAAGACTGAATTGGGAGGATTGACTGAGCCCAGGAGGTAGAGGCTGCAGTAAGCCATGATTGTGCCACTGCACTCCAGCCTGGGTGACAGAGAAGTCCCTGTCTGGAAAAAGAAAAAAAAAGACTTCCCATTCACACCAGATTGTCTTTCCTAAGTCTCCTCTATGAAGACATTCTGAAACTACAGAAGTCTAGTAAGGAACTTATTCTATAATGAAATCAAGACGTTAAGTATCACTCTAGGTGATTCTGAATTTAAAGGTATATAAAAAAAAAGGTACAAAATGCTCCAGAATTAATACATGAAGTATTTTCGATTAAATTGGGGGAGCCATTTGATTTCTGGAGAATTGTCTTTTTATATGAAGATACAACAGACTCGAGGTTAACAAACATTCAATGTGTCATCAGAATTATAATAAGGTTTTATTTATTTTATTTTATTTTTAGTAGAGACGGGGTTTCACCATGTTGGTCAGGTTGGTCTTGAACTCCTGACCTTGTGATCTGCCCGCCTCGGCCTCCAAAAGTGCTGGGATTACAGGCATGAGCCACCACACCCGGCCTTGTTTTATTTTTAAAAGGAGTGACATGATGAGTGCTGTGGCCCTTACCTGTAATCCCAGCACTTTGGGAGGCCGAGGCAAGTGGATCACCTGAGGTCAGGAGTTTGAGACAAGCCTGGCCAACATGGTGAAATCTGTCTCTACTAAAAATACAAAAATTAGCCGGGTGTGGTGGCACATGCCTGTAATCCCATCTACTTGGGAGGCTGAGGCACAAGAATCACTTGAACCTGGGAGGCGAAGGTTGCAGTGAGCCAGGAACATGCCACTACACTCCAGCCTGGGCAATAGAGTGAGACTCTCTCAAAAAAAAAAAAAAAAAAAAAAAAAAAAAATGTACAC